>NC_061514.1:328720955-328739218 GCF_022539505.1 Lolium rigidum | reverse complement strand
GCGAAGTTTCTTCTTCGTTAAATTGTTATATGGTTGGAATTGGAAAATGCTACATGTAGTAATTCTAAAATGTCTTGGATAATTTGATACTTGGCAATTGTTGTGCTCATGTTTAAGCTCTTGCATCATATACTTTGCACCCATTAATGAAGAAACACTTAGAGCTTGCTAATTTGGTTTGCATATTTGGTTTCTCTAGAGTCTAGATAACATCTAGTATTGAGTTTTGAACAACAAGGAACACGGTATGGAGTCTTATAATGTTTACAATATGTCTTTTATGTGAGTTTTGCTGTACCGTTCATCCTTGTGTTTGTTTCCAATAACCTTGCTAGCCTAAACCTTGTATCGAGAGGGAATACTTCTCATGCATCCAAAATACTTGAGCCAACCATTATGCCATTTGTGTCCACCATACCTACCTACTACATGGTATTTATCCGCCATTCCAAAGTAAATTGCTTGAGTGCTACCTTTAAAATTCCATCATTCACCTTTGCAATATATAGCTCATGGGACAAATAGCTTAAAAACTATTGTGGTATTGAATATGTACTTATGCACTTTATCTCTTATTAAGTTGCTTGTTGTGCGATAACCATGTTTCTGGGGACGCCATCAACTATTTCTTGTTGAATATCATGTGAGTTGCTATGCATGTCCGTCTTGTCTGAAGTAAGAGAGATCTACCACCTTTATGGTTGGAGCATGCATATTGTTAGAGAAGAGCATTGGGACGCTAACTAAAGCCATGATTCATGGTGGAAGTTTCAGTTTTGGACACATATCCTCAATCTCATATGAGAATAATAATTGTTGCCACATGCTTATGCATTAGAGAGGAGTCCATTATCTGTTGTCCATGTTGTCCCGGTATGGATGTCTAAGTTGAGAATAATCAAAGCGAGAAATCCAAAATGCGAGCTTTCTCCTTAGACACTTTGTACAGGCAGCATGGAGGTACCCCATTGTGACACTTGGTTAAAACATGTGCATTGCAAAGATCCGGTAGTCCAAGCTAATTAGGACAAGGTGCGGGCACTATTAGTATACTATGCATGAGACTTGCAACTTGTAAGATATAACTTTCATAACTCATATGCTTTATTACTACCGTTGACAAAATTGTTTCATGTTTTCAAAATAAAAGCTCTAGCACAAATATAGCAATCGATGCTTTCCTCTTTGAAGGACCATTCTTTTTACTTTTATGTTGAGTCAGTTCACCTATCTCTCTCCACCTCAAGAAGCAAACACTTGTGTGAACTGTGCATTGATTCCTACATATTTGCATATTGTACTTGTTATATTACTCTATGTTGACAATTATCCATGAGATATACATGTTACAAGTTGAAAGCAACCGCTGAAACTTAATCTTCCTTTGAGTTGCTTCAATGCCTTTACTTTGATTTATTGCTTTATGAGTTAACTCTTATGCAAGACTTATTAATACTTGTCTTGAAGTACTATTCATGAAAAGTCTTTGCTTTATGATTCACTTGTTTACTCATGTCATTACCATTGTTTTGATCGCTGCATCCACTACATATGTTTAAAATAGTATGATCAAGGTTATGATGGCATATCACTTCAGAAATTATCTTTGTTATCGTTTTACCTGCTCGGGACGAGCAGAACTAAGCTTGGGGATGCTTGATACGTCTCCGACGTATCGATAATTTCTTATATTCTATGCCATATTATTGATGATACCTACATGTTTTATGCACACTTTATGTCATATTCGTGCATTTTATGGAACTAACCTATTAACAAGATGCCGAAGTGCCAGTTCCTGTTTTCCTGCTGTTTTTGGTTTCGAAATCCTAGTAACGAAATATTCTCGGAATTGGACGAAACAAAGACCCGGGGCCTATTTCGCCACGAACCTTCCGAGAAGACCGGAGAGCATACGAAGTGGGGCCACGAGGTGGCCAAACCACAAGGCGGCGCGACCAAGGGGGGCCGCGCCGCCCGTGGTGTGGGCCCCTCGTCGGCCCCCCGACTCTGCCCTTCCGCCTACTTAAAGCCTCCGTCGCGAAACCCACGATGCGAAAAACCACGATACGGAAAACCTTATCGAGACGCCGCCGCCGCCGATCCCATCTCGGGGATTACGGAGATCTCCTCCGGCACCTGCCGGAGAGGGGATTCATCTCCCGGAGGACTCTACACCGCCATGGTCGCCTCCGGAGTGATGAGTGAGTAGTTCACCCCTGGACTATGGGTCCATAGCAGTAGCTAGATGGTTGTCTTCTCCTCATTGTGCTTCATTGTTGGATCTTGTGAGCTGCCTAACATGATCAAGATCATCTATCTGTAATACTCTATGTTGTGTTTGTCGGGATCCGATGGATAGAGAATACCATGTTATGTTAATTATCAAGTTATTACATATGTGTTGTTTATGATCTTGCATGCTCTCCGTTACTAGTAGAGGCTCTGGCCAAGTTTTTGCTTTTAACTCCAAGAGGGAGTATTTATGCTCGATAGTGGGTTCATGCCTGCATTGACACCCGGGACAGTGACAGAAAGTTCTAAGGTTGTGTTGTGCTGTTGCCACTAGGGATAAAACATTGGCGCTATGTCCGAGGATGTAGTTGTTGATTACATTACGCACCATACATAATGCAATTGTCTGTTGCTTTGCAACTTAATACTGGAAGGGGTTCGGATGATAACCCCGAAGGTGGACTTTTAGGCATAGATGCAGTTGGATGGCGGTCTATGTACTTTGTCGTAATGCCCAATTAAATCTCACTATACTTATCATGACATGTATGTGCATTGTTATGCCCTCTCTATTTGTCAATTGCCCGACTGTAATTTGTTCACCCAACATGCTTTTATCTTATGGGAGAGACACCTCTAGTGAAGCGTGGACCCCGGTCCATTCTTTAATACTTGAAATACAAATCTGCTGCAATACTTGTTTTTACTGTTTTCTCTGCAAACAATCATCTTCCACACAATTCGGTTAATCCTTTGTTACAGCAAGCCGGTGAGATTGACAACCTCACTTGTTTCGTTGGGGCAAAGTACTTTGGTTGTGTTGTGCGGGTTCCACGTTGGCGCCGGAATCCCTGGTGTTGCGCCGCACTACATCCCGCCGCTATCAACCTTCAACGTGCTTCTTGGCTCCTCCTGGTTCGATAAACCTTGGTTTCTTTCTGAGGGAAAACTTGCTGCTGTGCGCATCATACCTTCCTCTTGGGGTTGCCCAACGAATGTGTGAAATACACGCCATCAATGCTTGATACGTCTCCAACGTATCTATAATTTCTTATGTTCCATGCTAGTTTTATGACAATACCTACATGTTTTATTCACACTTTATAATGTTTTTATGCATTTTCTGGGACTAACCTATTAACAAGATGCCACAGTGCTAGTTCCTGTTTTCTGCTTTTTTTGATTTCAGAAAAGTTGTTTTACAACTATTCTCGGAATTGGACGAAACAAAAGCCCACGACCCTATTTTCCACGGAGTGTTCCAGAAGACCGAAGAGGAGTCGAGGAAGGCCAGCAGGGGGCCCTCCCCATATGGCGGCGCGGGGGCCCCACTGCCGCACCGTGACGTGGGGAGGGAGCCCCTTGGCTCCCCCGACGCTGCCCCTTCGCCTATTTATTCCTTCGTCCCCGAAAACCCTAGTACCGAGAGCCAAAATACCAGAACAGTTCCAGAGACGCCGCCGCCGTCAACCCTAACTCGGGGGATTCAGAAGATCTCCTCTGGCACCCTGCCGGAGAGGGGAATCATCACCGGAGGGCTCTACAAGCACCAGTCAAGCAAGAGCAAGATAAAGATGAAGACCTTCGTTGTGCTCCCGCTCTTGCTCACCATCATCGCGGCGGTACTTTATTTCATCCTAGTGTAGGCGGCGGCCGGTGTCACTTCATTTGTATCCAGGGATGATGAACTTAACTAATTTGCATGGATTATGAGTTATATGGAGCTATATGTATAACTCGATCAGGCTCTAAGTAATGTGATGATGATGTATAATGTTGCTATATTATATATGTACATATTATATCTATCTATACTATATATGTATATAACATGTATACTGTGTATAAAACCCATATAAAACCTGTATAATACACCAGACAGTACAAAATCGAGTATACCTGTACATTATTCTGTGGCGCAGCGACACAAAATTTAGTGGCGCATGAGCAGGTGCGCCACAGAAACCTTATTTCTGTGGCGCACTGTCCTTAGTGCGCCATAAAAAACCTTAATTTTGTGGCGCATGGGCAGGTGCGCCACAGTAACCTTATTTTTGTGGCGAAATTTCTGTGGCGCACCGCCAATGCGCCACAAAATGTGGTTTTTGGTGCGCCAATAATGAGCCTTTTCCTACTAATGAAGACATTGATAAATATATTAAAATTCTAACTAACAACATGATCGACGCCAAATATGGATAAATACCAGGTTGATGTAATCTAATAGTCCAAATAGAACAATTACAATAACCCTAGAAGGTAGTATGCATTTCGTATAGCATAATTAGTAGTAGCAAATAAACTATACAACCAAGACCTAAATTTTAAAAATAACCATGATATAGCTCTATTTAAAGAAAACAATAATAGAGAAGAACCTAGGTAATGAATGATGTCGAAGCTAATACCATGATCAACTAACAACAATCATAGGACAAAGAATAGTAGAAACTTGGACATATGGGAACCATAGAAATTAGCATAAAGCTTTTAGACACAATAGAGGGTAACATAACAATACAAAACGAGTAGGCATTAGTGGGTGCTTATATCCCCCGATCTCTTTCAGTCGGTGCTCCCTCGTATTGCACACATAGAATGCAACATGACAAGCCTCCACCATCGTTTACAACATCGTCAAGGAGAAAAAAAAAATTAGGGTTCTTAAACCCAAGGCCGTTCACCATAGCCTCATCGAGATCACCTCTCTCTCATCTTGCCGAGTCCTTCTATACATTGTAATCCTCTTTTTTTGTATAATACAAAAGAAAGGCTTTAGTAGGACTATTATCCACATCACAGGGGTATGTACCTAGGTAAATCTAATCCCTTCATCGAGGTCTAAGTTTGGCCATCAATGACCAACGAAACATGAATCATATGTCAAGAAATTCATATCATTTAAATCTTATTTAAATAAAGTTTCTAATCATATAATATTTGATCAAGTGACACATGTATGGATCAATTAGTAGTCAAAATTAAAACATCCAAAACAAGTGCACCACATGCACTGTGACACATGGAATATGTGTACATACACTGATCCTACCATGTTGACCAAAGTGTCCCTCCACTAAAAATTTCATGTGCCCTCATGAGTACAATGGCGATGTCATAACACCCTCGAGATTTCATCCCTAGACATGTACATATTTGGTTCACATATTAAGGGTATACCTTGTTTCCAATGTTTTTGCTAACCAGATATCGAACTATGGATCAAAATACATGCATACAACACTAAGATGACTCTGAAGCGCATGTCCTTTGTGATCCGTGGATCATGATGAGTTACTCTATCATTCCAAGCATACCATATCAATACCTTATTATCAACCATTAATAACTCGCGAGAATATTTTATGCCTTAGGATGAAAATTGATGGGGTACTTATTTGTCAAACTGAATGTTTTGCCATGTTTGCTCTAATATTTTGCTAAACTAAGCCTCATGAGTAAGGTCATGAAGATCTAATCATTGCAATGTTATTGCTAGTCTAGATATGCGACCTAATGATGTCTAGATTCGCTGCAAGTTTCTATGTAACTTTAGCGAGTCTTCAGTCACTCAGTTTTACATGAAGATAAGGACTTATTACATGGCGGCATATACTACAATGATATACCAGGTTTCTGCAACTTTTGGCTATACTAAACCTGAACTTAGGTAATCTAATGGGTGAAACACCACGTACGGCTACCATGACACCTATTATCCTTAGATGCTACTTTGTCCTCTAAATTATTCGAAGTAAGAAAGTAGTGTAACAAATCAAGGTTGAGGACACCACATGCCTGATCGACTACATGGAAAGTAAATGCATTGCAATTTTAGTGAAAACAACATTGTGCGAGTGACTCCTTCTGGTGATGTGTGCATTGTGTGTCAATGTTGTAGTTGGTGTTTCTCTATAAAAAGACTCAACAGTTTTCCTTCTGGTCCTTTTTATATATATATATTTTTTCGACCTATTTAGTTTATTGTTTACAATATAATCTAGCTTATTATTAGGTGACCACCATACAATCAGTTATAAGAGCGAAATTGTGTACTTCCAGCTAGTTTATGCCAAAATAATTTGTTTTGACCTCCCTTCTATATAGTTACCGATTTGACTCTGAACTAGCTTGATACTGATTAATACAATACAACATGTGCATCATAGATTATTTCCTCTGGGAAGATATGTTGAAATTGTGACTCTGAATTAGCTTGGTACTGATTAGTACCATATCAACATGTGTATCGTAGATTATTTCCTCTGGCAAGAGATGTTGAAATTCATCCGTTACAAGTGTTCATCCTGAGATTTGTATATGAATGTTTATTTGATAGGACTTGGCAAACTCCAAAGAAGCACGGAATCTCGTTTGATATGAAAAAAAATTAACTGATGGCTTATAACAATGGGTAAACTTTTGAAAAAAAAACAAAAAAACAAGCATATTATACTACACCAACCTTTAACAATGAACGAGACTTATCTTGTCGAATTCAATTAGAGCATATTAGACTCTTGAGGCATGATAAAGTTTACGCTTGATCAGGCCACATATACATGGACACATAATTCTTTTTTGGAAGATTGAACAACATTTGTCTAGCTGAAAGGTTAGGAAGGTATCAAAGGCTTAAATTTGACCAATGAGGAGGAAATTTGAATGTGGGTCGTTCTGTAGGCGGAACAGAAATATAAATGAATAATGGTTTGGAATCTGACTGTAATGATATCACTATTCCGATAGATAACACACATATCAATGATCTGGATGCTAATCAAGCTTTAGTATTTGAACAGGCAAACATACATGTCACAGGGAGTACATTGCTGATAATCAAAACAACCATGACCAGCCATCAGCCATCAGCCATCAGCCATCACAGCATAGTCGGACTCTCTCGGGTACATTCGAGTTCAGGCTAGGTTGATCAGCACATGCCGGCACACACATACATGAATATATATATAATTTGTTATAAGAAGAAGATACGACAGTATTCATCTAAGTGCAGGGCCCAGGAGGAGGGTTTCAAGATCTAAGTCTAACCAATGATAATACACAATATTTTGGTGAAAATAGAATGCAACAAGAGAGATATAACTGAAAAAGTTTCTCATAGAAATATAATGATATCACTTTGTGTCTCATATAACCGTCGGTCACACAAACTTGAAACCTCCGATCCAATGCGTAGGCACAGGCGCCACGCCTAAATTAACTAGCCTTGTTGTTATCACCCAAATCAGCCAACAGCAGCTGAGACTTGGTCATGTTGCGGCCATTCCAGGCGACATAAGACGTCAGATCGTCAATGAAACTGCCCCTGTGTGCTTCAGTGAGCCGCCTAGTTTGGTCGTCGGACAAACGCCGCACATAGAACTTGTTGAGCCGGTCGTGCTGGAAGTAGATGGAGTTGGGGACGATACCTTCTTTGGCGGACACGAGCAGGCCGCCGCAGTAATCGCCGACGAAGAGAGCACGGTCCCCGAGGTCCTTCACCTCGACCAGCGTTCCGGCATCCGCGTCCAGCCTGAATATATGAAACTCTACCATGTAGTCGTCGCTCCCTTTCCTGAAACAAGCCTTGTTTGTTAGCACCATGAGCTCCCCAGAGCTGTCAGCCATGTGCACGAGCGTGATCTCCATTGGCGGCCATTGGGCGGCGAGCTCCAACTTCGGTGGTGCCGCCTCGGCGTCCACGACCATGAGCCCGTCCCCGTTGGCGACGTAGACCTTCCCGTAGAACGGGAAGGCCGAGCACATCAGCGAGTCATTGCTGACTATCTCCCAGTGGTCGCCACCGAGCTTGGTGGAGACGAGCTTGTTGTCATACCCGAAATGGAGCACCACCGTAGAGTTGCCGGCGAAGCCCGCCCCTGTCACGTTGCGAAGGCCTGAAAACGCCTTGGCCAGGCCCAGTCGTCCCTCGCTACGGCGGCTCAGCACGGGAGCGACGGATGGGAGGTCGATGCCCTGGCCAGTAAGCGGGTTCAGCAGCCGGACCACGAGGCTATGCTCGTCCATGAGGACGAGTATGCCGCCGGGGGAGCCACCGGGTCCAGCGGCGACGGCGTGTCCTCCGAGGAGGTGAGGCAGGTCCAGGGTGATCTTCGTCCCGTGTGACAGGTTCAGCATCCGGCGCCACCTGGGGCCGTCGACGGCGCTTCTCTCTTCCGGCAGCAGGATCCAGCGGAGCGGGTGGAAGCGCTGGTCTAGGACGCTGTGCTTCTTAGGGTCCTCAGTATGTTCCCTCCATGGGGCGCACACAGCACGGAACTGGAGGTAGTCGGCGACGTCGTTGGCGAGGGCGTGCCCGGCGATCTGCGCCGCCATGCTCTGGGAGATGCCTTCCCAGTCCCTCCTAATGTGTATTGACACGCGCATGTACAGATCGAATTATTTCATTTCGACCGGCAAGTTAAGCATGAGCAAGACAGAGAGAGAGAGACCGGAGACGTACCAGTTGGGGTTGCGGTTGGGGTTGCGGTTGTCGGTGAGCGGCCGACCGGCAGAGGTTGACGGTCTCCGACGAAGGTTCGAAGACATGGTGGCCATAAGGGCAAGCGGCACCAGACGTAAAGGGTGGAGTGGCGGCGCTCGGTTGCTCTGTCTAGGATCTAGCTAGGGTACGGATGGAGCCATCGATCGAGGGAGTATATAAGCAGCATGAGGAAAGTGAAAGAAGAAAGAAACGAGGTGCGTTGTTGCTCGGCTGGCCTAGAGTCCTAGACGGGAAAGTTAGCTGTTCGAGTTAACTCTGAATCAGCCAGATAAGATCGTTGGGTCGCCACTTACTCACTTCCTTATCAGAGCATATATATCTGGTAATTTGACCATACTAGCTGTGAATGGCCATGGACCCACATGAAAGCAGAAGTGGTAAGGTACACATTCTGATATTTGTAAATTGGAAACAATTTCTTCTTTCCGAGTGTGTTCTCTCTTCTTTCACGTTCAGATATTCGCACACAACGTTGTATTTTTTTAGTGTATATGTCTTGCGTGTCAATCTTAAACGAACATGTAATTGCTTTACTACAACATATATATGTGATAACCGTCTTTTAGTAAATAATCACAGAATGAGTGTGTGTAGTGATATTTTATCGCCATGAGTTAGCAATAGTTGTAGTCTTGCAGAGGACTATGTGCCTCACCTTGGACCTAGGCGCCATGCTGGCGGACTTATGAAGATCACTCCGATGCGTTGGAGATGCAGATCAAAGAAACAAGAAAAGAAAAAAAGCCATACCATAACATATTATACATCGATGTTATCCTTATCCTTTATTGCACTTACTTTTATTCTGATAAAGGAAATATATTAATATCAAAAGATACCAATTACACCCAGTCTCTGCAACAACGCCCCACCGTAGTGCCAGTACGGATCACACAGCCAAAAAAGATAAAAGAACAGTAAGAAAAAAAAGTCCCGCTACAGCATTCCAGACCTAGCAACAGCAATACAACCACCACATTAACAACGCCTGAAATACAGACTCTCTCAAAGCGCCGTCTCCAAGAAGGGAGCAGTGCACCTGCACCGTCATCGCCCGACCAAAAGATCTTAGGTTTTCACCCTGAAGATAGTCCCCACTCTCAAAATAATGGCTCCAACAAGGTCATTGCCAGACACAACCAGTTAAGACCAGACCTTGGGGTTTCATCCTGAGAGGTAAAACTCTAAACTTCACCTGTGCTCCCGCCCCCACTTGCATACCACTGTTGCGGAGCCCGGAGTGCCAAGCAAGTCCCTCAGCCTCACGGAGACTCGAACCTCCTTTAGCTAATCCACCAATCCGGCCTTCATGATATTCCTTCTTCTGACTTCACCATGGACCAAAAAGTCACTTCATGTCAACAAAGAATAGAGCTTCGCGCTGCTCCCTCCGTAACCAAACGGCCGGATTAAAAATATGGGTGCGCGCGACAGCATACCACCCGATCCAGCAAACTCCAGGCAAAAGATGCAATGTTTCATTTGCCAGCGGAGCTTTCCGGAACTCATCTCTCCAGCCAGATCAGGAAAAACTGGTCTCCGGTAGATCTTCATCTTCGCTTGCGAGAAACCCGAGGACCGCCACCAAAACAAAGCAAGACCAGTAGCCCCCACGCCGCTAGTCCCTCCTACCTTACACTACTTGGAAAAGGGCCATATATGGACGGCTTAGTCGTGGCGCACCGATTATTTGGTGTGCCACTATTACCCATGGCACACCAAAAAATGGTGGGCCACTAGTATGACCTTACCCATGGTGCAACCCTATAATTTAGTGCGCCACTTCTAAGTGTGGCCACATTGGCCGGGTCGCACCTGTATAATAGTGGCACATTAAACTGTGGTGTGCCATGGGCGAGCCATGCACACGTAGAGCACCAAAATGTGGTGCACCATGGGCAAGCCACATGCACGGGTGAGCCACGTGCCCAAATAAGTTTGGATCTGTCGCGTCAGCGTGGACCGATGCCCTTCTTCCCACACAAGCAGAAGGCGGCGCAATAGCTAGGGCCATCAATGTCGACACTAGTCTCCACCTAGCCTTCTGCTCGGGCACTAATCATCCCACAACGTGCGTGCACCCATGCACTTTTCATCACATGCGGCAGAAGGCTAACCGGTGGCGTGCACAGTCCATCATTGCCCGCCACTTGGGATTCTGCACCGCCATTGATATGGAAGGCGCTGCAACCAGCGCAGACATTGGTAGCGTGGGTGGGGGGTATTTATACCAGCCCTGCGCCAGCCTCTCCCTGACATAGGCATCCCGAATGGGCCTGCCAAATATAGTACCCGGGGTTTATTGAAGGCCCACTACCCGAGGAATAAGAAGATTCGGAAGCCCAAGATATGTTAAAGGAAAAGATAGAGTTGTAATAGGAAGTGTTATTTGTAATCTGGCGGGATGAGTTAGAAACCGTCCCGGACTACGTAACTTGTACAAAACGAAACCCTCGGCTCCACCTCCTATATAAAGGGGGAGTCGAGGGACGAAGAGATCATCGAATCATTGTCTGCAAACCCTAGTTTTCATATTCGTCGAGTACTTTTCGGCTGAAACCTTCGAGATCTACTTGCCCTCTACTTCTAACTAAACCCCAGCCTACAATCCATAGGCATTGATAAGTTAATCCCTTGTCAATTGGCGCCGTCTGTGGGAATTAGAGGCGTAAGGATCTGATCTCGATGGCACGTTCAAGATCTTCGACATCGTCAACCAGAAGCAACACCATGGATCGAGGTAAACAGATCGCTGCTGGTCTTGTTGATTTTGTTCCTCACCCACCCTCCCGTTTGGATGCATATGCGTATCTGGCGGAGCCCTTGGAGATGACGTTCGGAAGGTTCCACTTTCGCGTCGAGAAAGAAGGATCGTATCGTGTCGAAATTCCGATTTCGTCGGGATCGTCGGCGGTCGATTCTGATTTTTCAAGCTATGCATCGGCAAGCTGAGTCAGAAGAAGAAACTTCGGCATCACGTTACGTCAGCATCAGAGCAAGAGAGAAACTCGCCAAGACCTTCAGCGACGCATCGTTTGAGTCATCCGCGGACTCATATATAAGCGATGGCTCAAGCGATGTCGACAGTTATGACTTCATCGACAAATCTCTCGCAGTGGGCAAGGTCTTCATCAATCTCAACAATGATGTCACCGAACCCAACATAGATCTGAGTACAAAATATCATCAGATTTATGCTATCGAAGATCAAGAGGAAACATCGGAGGCTTTCGACGAGTTGGGAAATCCTTTTGTCGATCCCTCAGATCTAAGGAGAGGTATGGGCACTAAATATGTCGGGCCCACACCACGCGTCAGAGTCCAACTTCCACAGGCAGCCTGGGATAGAGCGGCAAAAGCCATAGATGGTTCAGAACCAATGACGACAACAGCTACAGCTCAAGAAGCTGCAAGCTTATCAATATATGCTCGCACGAACTGCCCGAGAAATAGAAAAACGAGACAGCTTGAGTTGAACGGGAGAAAGGAGGCAGCTACGCATCTAGCAGGAGAAGGGCAGATCTAAGTGGACAATCTAGAGTTTCGGGTGATAGCCACAGGAGGCTCGGAACAGAGGAAGATCAAGGTTACAACACATACCCGAAGCGAAAGAGAGTTCTTGGTTCAAAACCTCGACATGTCTTTTATGTCGATAGATACAAGGGGAAATATTATCCCTAAGACACCAGAAGCTGGGTATATGGCGACACAAGCTTACATCCTTGCATCCAGGCCACCCCCAGGAGATCCAAGGGAAACATTATACAACATGGCATTGGCAGGAGTTGGAGCTATGGGGACAGCGTTCGTAGCAACGCCTCCCGAAGGAACAGCAAGGCAAAATAGTCCACGACCTGCGGCAGCAACGGCGGCAGCTCCGGAAGGACCAAGTGGAGCAAGAGATGCAGGAGTACAAGCAAGGGTCGATAGAGCAAGGCAAAGCAGAAGGGATCATCGGCAGTCCCCGGAGCTTAATGACGAGGATATGTGCGGTCTACCGTGCTTCACGAGAAGAGTCCGAAAAACTCGAGTCCCCTCAGGATTCAAGTTACCCGATCACTTCAAAAAGTTCGACGGCCCGCAAGATCCGGAGGACTCGGTTAATTGATTACCTCGAGACGGTGAAGCTAACTGGAGGAACTAGAGCAACAGCGATGCAAAGTATTCAGGTGCACTTAAGTGGAGCTGCACGATCTTGGATCAAAAAACTTCCGCCAGGATCCATCGACAGCTGGGAAAGTTTCGAGGACGTATTCGTCAAGAACTTCAGGTCCACGTGCAAAAAACCTGCGTCGTTAGAAGAGCTGAGGGCATGTCGACAAAAGCCAGATGAATCAATGAGAAAATATATCCAAAGGTGGAACATCATAAAAAACTCGGCAGAAAATATATCTGACGAGAGAGCAATAGATGCGTTTGTCGCAGGAATTAGGCGTGGAGACTTTGTCGAGGATTTGGGAAGGACCAATCCAAAAACAGTATCCGCGTTGATGGAGATAGCAAATAGGTGGGCAGACGGAGAAGACGCTGTCCACAATAAACGACACAGGTCGCCAGAAGAAGACCGTGGTCGAAATTATCAGTCGAGGCGACGATTTCCTCGGCAGTATCCAACTTATGACGCCCCAGGGCAAATTTCGGCAGGATTTCGGGCAAATACAGGAGGAAGCAACAGAGAAGATTACCAGAGAAGCAATGAGCAGCGAAGCGATAATAGGGATGACTCCCGCAACGGAGCAAAATAGTGGGCCGAGGTTTCCAAGACCTTTCGTGTCCCCGAAGAAATGCTGAACGGACCGTGCCAAATGCATTTTTTCCTCGACAGCAACGGGAAAAGACAGTTAGGGCACCTGCAGAAAGACTGTCGAAATTTCCAAGCAATGTTCAGATGTGCAGAAAACGCTCACGCACGAGCAGCACAGAGAAACCCTCGGGAGCCTAGGAGCGAAGTTCATCTACCGCCACCTCCCGCGATTACAGAGGACAACCGACACCAGCTCAGAATAGCGGCAGCACCCGCACCACCACCTTATGTTGATCCTAACTCCAACGGAGCAGTGTCGATGATTCAGAAGGGAAGGCCGTCCAATAGAGCTCAAAAAGTAATCTCACGACAGGTGTTTATGGCAGAGAAAATGCCTCCACCAACAGTTGAGTATCTTAATTGGTCAGGACAAGATATCGGCTTCACAATAGCGGACCATCCACAGACAAGTTCCTCGACCGGGGCGGTCGGCACTTATTACTGCTGGCGGTTATTGCGGGCTTTGATGTTTCTCGAGTATTCATAGATGGTGGCAGCAGCTTAAACCTTATGTATGCGAGATACATTGAGGAAGATGAACATATCCTTAGCAAACCCGAAGCCAACGGACACAAGGTTCCACGGCATCACACCGAGAAAAACCAAGTTACCCATTGGGAAAGATCAACCTCGACGTTCGGTTTGGAACCCGAGAAAATTATAGAATCGAGAAGCTGGAGTTTGAAGTCGTGGATTTTCCATCGCAATACCACGCTTTGTTGGGACGACCAGCATGTGCTAGGTTTATGGCAGTACCACACTATACATACCTGTTATGGAGATTGCCTGGACCCAAGGGACCAATCACGGTCAAAGGGAGTTTCGCCTTAGCTGATAAGTGCGACAAGGATTTCCATCGGTTATCAGAAACCTTCGGGATGCAAGCTGAATACTTGGCGTCGAAAAGCATGACTGATTACGACGTCCCCAGACGTCGGAAGGCCAAACAAAGAATCAACTTTCAACACAGAGAAAAATTCTAAGGAGGTGCAGATTCACCCGACAGATCCAAAAAAGACGACATCCATTGCAAACAACATGGACATCGCATAGGAAAGCGCGCTCGTCGAGTTCCTCCGTGAGAACTGGAAAATCTTCGCATGGTGTCCAGCTGACATGCCGAGAGTACCCGGGGAACTTGCCGAGCACCACCTAAATTTGGATCCAACAAGTGAAACCAATCGGACAACCTTTGCGGCGTTTTTCGGAACCAAACCGCAAATCCATGCTATCGAAATAAATCGACTAGAGGAAGCTGGTTTTATCGGAGAGATATCCACGAAGCCACATGGGTAGCTAATCCGGTGATGGTGCCGAAGAAAAACACGACAAGTCCTTCGCATGTGCGTCGACTTCACGTGTCTCAACAAACATTGCCCTAAGGATCACTTTCCCTCCCAAGGATCGATCAAATCATCGACTCCACGGCGAGGTTGTGAACGTCTTTCCTTTTTGGATGCATATTCTGGTTATAACCAGATCAGATTAAAAGAAGACGACGAAGCCAAAACAGCGTTTATTACACCTTACGGCGTGTTTTGCTACAAGACAATGCCCTTCGGTCTAAAAAATGCGGGAGCAACATATCAGAGGATGATGCAGAAGTGTTTAGCAACACAGATCGGGAAAAACGTGCAAGTATACATCGATGATGTCGTCATAACATCAAAAAAGGGGACAACGCTGATCGAGGATCTCAAAGAAACTTTTGACAACCTCGACAAATTCTGCCTCAAGCTGAACCCGACGAAGTGTTCTTTTGGCGTCCCAGCAGGGGAACTTCTGGGTTTTCTAGTTTCAGCAAGAGGGATTGAAGCAAATCCCGACAAAATACAAGCCATAGTAACAATGAGGAAGCCAACGAAGTTGAAAGAAATACGACGACTAAGCTGGGCGAGTCGCAGCTTTGAGCAGATTCGTCGCCAGGTTAGGAGAAAAAGCGTTACCTTTCTATGCGCTGATAAAGCAAGGAGATAAATTCCAGTGGAACGAAGAAGCCGATCGAGCTTTCGAGGATCTGAAGCGAAAAATATCGACACCACCAATCCTGGTGGCTCCAAAGGAAAAGGAACCTCTCCTGCTGTATATTGCAGCCACACCCCAAGTGGTTAGCACGGTGTTAGTTGTCGAAAGAGAAGAAGAAGGGAAAATCCATGGAGTACAGCGACCAGTGTACTTCGTGAGTGAAGTCTTGTCGCCCTCAAAACAAAGGTATCCTCAGTACCAAAAGCTAGCATATGGAGTGTTCACGACACGGCACGAAAATTGCGCCACTATTTTTCGGCACACCCGATCATAGTGGTCAATGAAGCTCCTTTGTCAAATATACTTGAACAACCCGGAAGCTACGGGTCGTGTCTCCCTTTGGGGAATAGAACTTTCCCTCGGGACATCACGTATGAAAAAAGAAAAGCAATAAAGTCGCAAATACTACCGGACTTCATCGCGAGAATGGATGGAATTGCAAAAATACGGGACCCCAGATTTATCGAGAACCTGGACCATGAACTTTGATGGGTCCAAGAGACTAGAAGGGGCTGGCGCGAGAGTAGTACTCATATCACACGAAGGCGACAAGTTGAAGTACATCCTTCGGATGACGTTCCCTAACGCATCTAACAATGAAGCGAGAATACGAAGCTCTCATACACGGGATGAAGATGGCGAAAGCTGCGGAGCAACTCGATTAAAAATCTTTGGCGATTCACGGTTGGTAGCTCGGCAAGTTATGAACCAATGTGACGCGATCAATGATAGTATGATGGCATACAAGGAGGTGTACAATGAGCTCGAGAAGTTGTTCGATGGATGCGAAGTAAATCATATAAGTAGATTGAGCAACGACGAAGCCGACGTTACGGCAAACATCGGGTCGCAGGTGCCTTGCGGTCCCACCAGGTGTATTTTGGGAAGAGATAACGGAGAGATCCACCGAGTCGACAAAATCAAAAAAGAAGGAGAAGAAATCCTCGGGGGCTACCAAGGAGAAGCAAGAGGAAGAAGAAGAAGAGCAAGACCTGGTCATGGTAATACAAATACCATGGATGCAGCCATACATATCATATATACTCAGGAAAGAAATACCCGACGATCCAGTCGAGGCAAGGCGAGTAATTCGACGCTCCAAAGCTTTCACAGTGGTTAAGGGAGAATTATATAAGAGAAGTATCTCAGGCGTCTTGCAAAGGTGCGTCACACCTGAAGAGGGAAGAATAATTCTGAAGGATATACACGAAGGAATATGTGGCCACCACGCAAGTAGTCGAGCTATCGCAGCCAAGGTTTTTCGAGCAGGATTCTACTGGCTAACAGCAATTGAGGATGCTAAGGACATAGTACGAACTTGCGACGCGTGTCAAAGGCTTGCCGCAAAACCTCACTCTCCAGCAGCAGAGCTAGCACCAATACCTTTGTCGTGGCCCTTTGCACAATGGGGACTCGATATGGTGGGCAAGTTACACAAATCATGGCCAGGAGGAAAGGAGTACATGTTAGTAGGCTGTCGACAAATTTACAAAGTGGATAGAAGCGAAGCCGATAAATTCACCGGATGGAGCATCTGCGATAAAATTCATACAAGGCCTCGTCTTCGGGTTTGGAGTGCCCCACGGCATCGTTCACGATGACAACGGTAGCAACTCGAAGGAGATATGCCCTAGAGGCAATAATAAAAGTGGTTATTATTTATATCTTTATGTTTATGATAAATGTTTATATATCATGCTAGAATTGTATTAACCGAAACATTAGTACATGTGTGATATGTAGACAACAAGAAGTCCCTAGTATGCCTCTTAAACTAGCTTGTTGATTAATGGATGATTAGTTTCATAATCATGAACATTGGATGTTATTAATAACAAGGTTATATCATTATATGAATGATGTAATGGACACACCCAATTAAGCGTAGCATAAGATCTCGTCATTAAGTTATTTGCTATAAGCTTTCGATACATAGTTACCTAGTCCTTATGACCATGAGATCATATAAATCACTTATACCGGAAAGGTACTTTGATTACACCAAACACCACTGCGTAAATGGGTGGCTATAAAGGTGGGATTAAGTATCCGGAAAGTATGAGTTGAGGCATATGGATCAACAGTGGGATTTGTCCATCCCGATGACGGATAGATATACTCTGGGCCCTCTCGGTGGAATGTCGTCTAATGTCTTGCAAGCATATGAATGAGTTCATAAGAGACCACATACCACGGTACGAGTAAAGAGTACTTGTCGAGGAGACGAGGTTGAACAAGGTATAGAGTGATACCGAAGATCAAACCTCGGACAAGTAAAATATCGCGAGACAAAGGGAATTGGTAATATATGTGAATGGTTCATTCGATCACTAAAGTCATCGTTGAATATGTGGGAGCCATTATGGATCTCCAGATCCCGCTATTGGTTATTGGTCGGAGTGAATACTCAACCATGTCCGCATAGTTCTCGAACCGTAGGGTGACACACTTAAAGTTGGATGTTGAAATGGTAGTACTTGAATTATGGAATGGAGTTCGAATATTTGTTCGAGTCCCGGATAAGATCCCGGACATCACGAGGAGTTCCGGAATGGTCCGGAGAATAAGATTCATATATAGGATGTCATTTTATGTGAAATAAAATGTCGCGGAAGGTTCTATGGAAGGTTCTAGAAGGTTCTAGAAAAGTCCGGAAGAAACCACCAAGGAAGGTGGAGTCCACAAGGGACT
>NC_061514.1:328443970-328720855 GCF_022539505.1 Lolium rigidum | reverse complement strand
ATCCCCTCGGCTCCGCCTCCTATATAAGGGGGAGTCGAGGGACGCAGAGATCATCGAATCATTGTCTACAAACCCTAGTTTTCATAATCGTCGAGTACTTTTCGGCTGAAACCTTCGAGATCTACTTGCCCTCTACTTCCAACTAAACCCTAGCCTACAATCCATAGGCATTGACAAGTTAATACCTTGTCAAAGGCGGAGGAGCACGCCAAGTGGTTCTAGGAGTTGGGGCTTGTCTGAGTTTCGTGTCTCGGCATGACACGGGTACCTCGGCAACACCCTTAAGGTTATCAAACTAGAGGGGGCTAAGTGCAATGCTTCCAGATCCATAGAACCACAGTGGAGTTAACAGAGCGACGAGCAAACACGATAGAGATGGACACTGGAGTACCTAAGTTTGGGGCCCTCATTAGGAGGTAACACCCCTACTCCTGCCTTCTCTTGTATTGCTATGCGATGCCTCACGAGGCACAAAGACGGTTTACTTGGGTGAAACTTGAAGTAGTTGTAGCTAGATCTCAGTGGCTCTTCCTAGAGAGGAAAACCTAGATCCCCTTCTATGGAACTTGGGGGAGGGGTTGCCACAGGCGTGCGGAAGGAGGGTGACAGTTGTTCCCTGATGTACAAATGGACTTGGTCCATACCCTGAAAAGGGGTGCTGGTCTACGAGAGTGGTTGTGAACTGCTGATGCCACCCTTGCAGTGTTGCACCGTGCACGCCCATCTCTTCAGAAAGGAGCAATGGACATGCCGCTTTATGCAGGTGGTGCCAGGGCTTCCCTTATCTTTTGGAGCGGAGGGCATGATCACCTCGAGCTACGACATACGTCATGGCTTCCGTCACCACCTTTGTCTTCTTATCCATTTGGCATGCCTTGCATCGAGGTCCAACACGGGTCCTCCTGATTTCCTGGCACAGACTCCTCGCTAAGTGGATCTCGCAAGGGGCTTCTATCTTCATAGAACCGCCAAGTGTTGATGACGGCTGAGGCCGAGAAGGCGGCACACCCGAAGTTGAAGGCATATCAGGAGGAGCATCATCATCATCACGTGGATGATGTGAGTAGTGAAACAGAAAGGGAGGAATCACTATAGGCGAGGAAGGAGACATTGGAGATGAAGGTGAGGAGGAAGAAGATGAGCTGGTGGATGAAGACGGTGTGAGATCAGTAGTGGAGGGACTCGGGGTGTGGGAACTGGAGGCACAGAAGGAGGGGAATCAAGAAACATGAGAAAATATATGTCCTCCATAGAGAAAGTCGGGGAGGAGGGATGCGTATAGAAAGGTCGGGACTCATCGAAAGTCACATCCCGAGAAATGCGCATCCGACGACCAACGGGATCCCAACACCGGGAACTATTATGCTCATCACTCAATAGACTGAGCAGTTAGCTTGGTGCGTTCACGTGGTGGTAGAAGAACATAGCAAATGCAACCAAACAGGCGGAGCGCCGAGTAATCTGGGGAGCGACTAGTGAGACGCTCGAGAGGAATACCACCCTGTAGGTTAGTTGAGGGTTGAATGTTGATGAGGTAGGTGGAAATAGACACAGCCTCAACCAAAAAGTTAGGAGGAAGAGAGGCGGTGATCATCATCGCACGAGCTGTCTAAAGAAGGTGGCGATGCTTGTGCTCAACTACACCGTTCTAAGCATGAGCGACAAGACAAGAGAACTCGGCAAGAGTACCCTACTCAGCTAGGAAACGACACAACATCTTTGAGATGTACTCGCCAACGAAGTGATCCTGAAATACACGAATAGGCGTGGAAAAGTGAGTATGGACCATGGCGGCAAAGCACTTGTATATAGAGAGAACCTCGCTATGATATGTAATAAAGTAGAGCCAAGTGTAGTGAGAGAAATCATCAATAAAAATAACATAGTAGTGATGGCACGTCTTCGAAGCGAAGGGAGCCAGACCCCATACATCAGAATTGATAAAATCAAAAGGACGCTCAAACACTGACTCGCTAGTGGGATAGGGTAACTGAGTCTGTTTGCCAAGTCTACAACCTTGACACTATAGCGAAACATCTCCTGAGATAGGCCCTAGAAGACCTTGGCGAACTAAATACGAGAAACGAGAACCATAAAGATGACCAAGTCGATGATGCCACTGCTGAAAGGAGGAGGTAGCGTAATAAGCAAGAGCACATGAATCGGTGGGTGTAGTAGCAGCAGAGGGAACACGAAGCCAGTCGAGCTCCCATAGTCCCTGTGAGTCACGACGCCGAGGACTAACCCCAACCAGAGCACTGGTGACGAGGGATTAACTCGCCAATGCCTATAGATTGTAGACTTGGGGTTTCTTGGAAATAGAGGGCAAGTAGAACTCGAAGGTGGTCAGACGAACAAAGGCGTCTAACTCGAAATAACACGGTAGCTAGGGTTTCACAATGATCGATCCTCTCATTGTCCTCGACTTCACCTTTATATAGGAGGCGTATCCGAGGCTTTTCATGCCATACAAGATTACATACACCGTGCCGGATTAGGCCTTTCCATATATTGTTTACAAGTTTTCCTATTGACTCTATTTCCTTAACTCGCACTTCCTCATCTTCATGGGCCTCCAAACCTTCGGGTCTGTGTGCCTTGAACTCTTTGGATGCCTAAGAACAGGAACCAGGGACACACATATAACATGCCAATTAGGCATACCCATGTTACCTGGCCGACAATCCTAGAAAGAAAAAGAATACTCATCAAGAATGACACGAGAACCAAAATCAGCAAGCTGAGCATCGGAAAAGAGATTGGTAAGACTAGGAACATGAGAAATATCAGGAATAGAAAAGGACGAAGTAAAAAGGTTGCCGTGACTAGCAACATAAAGAGAAGTGGCATCAACGGTGATAAATTAACAGAAAAAGCAAGAGGTCTAAGAGAAGAGAGAGTGGAAGAATCAGAAGACCTGTGAAAAGAAGCGCCAGAATCCAGAATCCATGAATACATACCTAACTATGTGGACGATGGATGCACAGTGCTGGAAGCACCAGTCACAGAACCAGCAGTACCCTATCAATCTCTTGTGCATCGGATTTGGCCTCACTTACGCCATCCATGAATGTTAATATTTGTTTTGACATACAGTGTATGAGGCATTTATTTATTATATATCCTAGTCGGATCTTATTTGTGTTGGCCTTCTTCGTTCATTTTGATCTTCGTTCATTTTGGTCTTTCTTCCATTTTAGTCACTACACACTCGGGGGGCGGTGCAAGCGAACCTTGCGGGAGAGAGGAGGGATCAGAGGAGGAACCGGATGAAGACCCCGATGCAAGCGAGCCTGGCATGGAGAGAGGAGGGAGCGGAGTAGGAACCTGATGAAGACCACTTTGTATCTCAAGATGGTGAACTTTGTATGAATTAAGAGTTGTATGTAAAAAATTTGACACTTGCCACTATATGTGTATCTCGATCGGACTCTAAGTAATGTGATGATGATGCTTATATTATATCTGTGCAATTTACATGCTATTTATATTATATCTTCATTTTTCTGTATATAATCTGTACAATATATGTATATTGCTATATATTACCTGTTTGTGTATTGTATGTGTATAGCAGGCAGTATAAAATCGTGTATAATACGAGCAAATTTTGTGGCGCACTAAACACTAATTCTGTGGCGCATCGAGACACGGATGCGCCACAGAGTTAAGCATGGGCAGGTGCGCCACAGAACTCTTATTTTTGTGGCAAAGATTCTGTGGCGCACCACTCATATGCCACAGAATATGTATCTTGGTGCGCCACTAATGAGCCTTTTTCTACTAGTGGAGGCGGCGAGCTCGGTGCAGGGAACGGCATGGTTTGGCGAGCTTGTGTTGGAGGACGGCCGGGGCGGCGGAGGACGGTTGGGGCGGCGAGCTCGGGGCCGTGGACGGCTCAGGCGACGAGCTAGGAGCCAGCTGGAAACAGGCCATGGACGGCCATAATAGGTCATTGACGATGAGCTTCGCTCCAAATCGGGCTACATCAAGAAGTGGTCGTCGGTCAACAGGGAGAAGTACGCGCCGGGCAAGAAGAAATCAACGGCAGCGGTGGATAATAGCACTAAGTTGTAGCATGCTGCGAGAGCTAAACCGAAGCTCTGATACCATATTGGGGATGAGTAACTATCTTTCACAAGGGGCCAAGGATTAATACATGTACATGTGTGTAAAGTGCAAAAAAAAACCTTATAGAATAGGGATGCACAGGAAGGGAGAGTATACATCTCTAACGGAATTATCATATTTCCTCGCTCCATGTGAATTCACATTTCTAAAACAATAGATTACTCCCCTTCGGTTTTCCTATGCATCTTCATTTTTACTGTCACAAGATGACTAATTAACTTGGTGTTTATATCCACACAAAAGGTTATTGTATTCCATAGTTGGTGTGTGTCTTTTTATATCTGAGGCAAATCAACTTACTTTATACTTCAGTTTGCCTGTCATCAACTCTTACTAAAATAAATATATACACTTGTGTAGAATTTAGTTACATATTTTAATTATAATGTACTAGTAAAAATGCCCGTGCGTTGCTACGGGTTATTTGAATTTCATTGACCTCCACAGCTGACATAAGTTGTAACTGGCCTCCCGTAGCTGCAAGTGCGCCGGCTCGACGCCATCGACGAACTCGACGAACTTGTCCGGGAGAGCTACGAATAGAATATGCTAGTTGTTCGACATCTAACTTCTTCCGGAAGTTTGGATGTCGTCCAAAATCAGTAATCCTCTAGGATATAATAAAATAAGTGTTTAGAGAGGATATAAAATAATTAGTAAATTTGTGGACAGAAAAATATATATTGAATTTTAAGAATATAATACCCAGAACTGTGTGTCAAGATAATGCTTTGATATCAAGCCTTTCCTTTTTTTTCACCGTTTGGATGTCGTCAAACATAATCTTCCATACAACCAAATTGAAACAATCTTGGTCCATGGGCAACTCATCATTCAGCATATCTTTCAGATTCTTGAGAGTCAAGCTAATGGGATATGGATCACAGTTTTGTACCCAAACTTTGCTGTAAATCATTATCATAAATAAAAAATAAGATAATGCATTTAATGCATAAAATACATTATATGTAAACAGATGGCTTACTCTAAAGCTTCTGCAGAATTGATGGATTTGATGTAGTTACAAAGTCCACCTATTAACTCATGAATGTTCAGGTTAGAAACAACAGACATCAACGATTGGTATTTGTTTTCAGCAGATAAAGAGTTATTGTCATTTGGTTGATTTTGATCAAAAGGTTTGTCCGACATTATAACATCATCCGGATGTCCTTCACTGTCAACAATTTCTTCAAACATTGTAGTCGGTGGCGCTGTGTTGTTTTTCCAACACAAGAGTATGGCAGCTAACTTATATCTGAAAGAAGTGATAATTTCCTGCACATCACCAACAAATATTAGCATATATGACCGATAAAATGGCACCAACCATATATGTTTATGAAACAAAGCAGTTAATTACCTGTGTAATTAGATGGGACAATGCATGTCCGGTCCAATATTCCATGAATTTAAGCATAAATAGACCACAAGATGAACTGCATAATTTAAAAAAAGAGTACTCCACATGAATCTCAACATTTTTTATATGTTTATTATGTTATAAAACATATGATCTCTATACCTGTCTTTCTGGATAGGCCTTTTTAGCTGTTCTGTAATTGTCCATTTAGTAACATCAATGTTTTTCCATTTACTCAAATTTTCTTGAGTATTAATAATGTCCAAACGATATTGTAGTCCTTGCAGCTGTAAAATGATTAGTTATCAATACAACATTTTACAGAAAGGATTATAAATTTTATAGTAGCTTACCGTAAGAGTGAGGTCATCTCAGTTGTGTTCCCAACACAATGAGTCGAGTACTTGTATCTCGGATTTCTCAAAATTGATGGAAGCTAAATACCAATGCGAGACCTTGATATTTATTGGAAGATGTATCTATAATAATGAGCACAAAAAGTTACTTGTAGACATGTAAAATTAGGAATTAATAACTTGCTAAATATAGAACTTGAAAATTATTGATATGTATGTTACCATGTCATGGTTGAGATAGTTTTTGACAATATTTGTCACTGAGGTAGGCCCAAGTATTCCAATTTCACCATCCCGTTTCAAAAGTCTGGTAACAAAGGGATTCTCAAAAAATACGGTATCATCATTCTGATTTTGCGCGTGCGCTTGCTCCTTTAGACAACATATGTATGCGCTGATTACCTATAAATAAATATTAAAAAATACATTACTGATGGGTATTAATAATCAGAAACTATTTCATTGTTAGAAAGGGGTACTTACTTCATCGTCTAGCCATTTGTCTTTATCTAGGAGGCACACCAAATAGCGTTGTTTGACAGATACGTCTTCTATCTTCACCAATATTTCTTCTTCCGAAGAGAATAGTATAACATCATGAGCACATTCATCATCTCGGGTAATTGTGTAGTCTGCAAATAAATAAAGATAAATCAAATATATGTTGAATAAATACACATACATAATAAGTGAATAAAAGAAAATTACCTTGTGGGATATACTCGTATATCACGTTATTTATTATATGTTTAGGTTTGTCTGGTTGCTCTGCTGAAAATGTTTTATTCTCACCATCTTCTAAAATTGTTTCTTCATTGTTCAATTGAGAAACTGGAGATAATGCTGAGTTGGTTGTTTTAGGTTCATCTGGTTGCTCTGCTGAAGGTTTGTCTGGTTGCTCTGCTGAAAATGTTTTATTCTCACCATATTCTAAAATTGTTTCTTCATTGTTCAATTGAGAAACTGGAGATAATGCTGAGTTGGTTGGTTTAGGTTCATCTGGTTGCTCTGTTGAAAATGTTCTCTCAGAATCTTCTAAAACTGATTCTTCATTGTACAATTCAGAAACTGGAGATAATGTTGAGTTGGTTGGTGATGGAGGTGATGGCAATGGCTCATCCGGAACGGTTGATTCAGAACATTTTGGTTTTTTTAAAGGACGGTTATCAAAATCATCAACAATGTTTGTTTCAACGCTGTGATTCATTTTCTGCAAACAAAAGGAAAAGTAAAAGTTAGACACCTGGTATTAAAATTGTTCAAATGATTATTTCAAAATTAATGCATAGAGTGTGACATTGATAATGTATTAAACGTGACAGAAGATATGGACAATTACCTCCTCATTGACAGAAATTAATCTCTTGGATTTCCTGCGGCCTCCCATCGCGTGCCTGCTCCTCCCTTACTTCTCTGCAAAAAAGGGACAATAGAAGGTTCAGTGTTTGTCAGCAAATACAGGTTGAGATAGCAAAAAAATATTGGTATGAAAAGAGGGAGGAAAACGATGTTTTGCACGTGGGAACCATAAAGACCTGGTGTACAACAGACACCACTTACCCGCCTACTGCATATTACTCGTTTTACTAATCTCATAAGGAATCTGATGACAAACAATTATCTCTGCCTTTGACAACAATACCAGGAGAAAATATATATTAGTGAATGCATTACTCTCGTTTTACTAATCGGATGATAAAGAATTATCTCCGCTTTTGACACCAAAATAGCACGAGCAAATCTGAAGCATCAATTTACTTCGTTCCCCACGTACCCAAGCACGAGCAGTGTAGAAGTGAGAGTTCAGGTCAACACACAGCAATGTACTTACAAATAAAATAAACTCACAAAATATATGAGCCTTTCCCCCGCCTGATTCCTATGCGGCAGATTCCTGGGCAGCGTGCAGGTGGTGTGGGTGGTGTCGGCGTGAGTGAATACAGAAACTCAGAAAGGGACAGGGGTGGGGATAGAGAGTACACATGGTTTAATCTATAAATTCAGATACGTGAATCTCACTGATCTTGCAGGAAATTCAGACCAGCACACATGAGGAGAGAGGAGAGGTGATTACCGTATCGCAGTTGCAGGCGATACCAGACCAAGCAGTTGAGACGGAGAGCTCCGGCCATGTAGCGAGACGGCGGCTATGTCGAACGGAGGCGGAACTTCGTATGTGGCGATTCCGGAGGGACGGGATTCGATCTGGGGTGTCGATTTAGATCGATATCGAGGGGCTGGAGTCCTTTTATGATGATACCCCATCGTCGCGTGGTCAAGCATAGTTCGTATCGGAGACAGAAGGGCAAGGGAGGCTACGACGGTTGCAGCGGCCAGCCGGTTCAGGTCTGCGGCCACGCAGCGACCACTGGTGTACTCCGGTCAGGGGAGTCATCGCCGGCCAGGGGCAAGAAGAAAGAGGAAGTGAGGAATCTGGGCTGAGAATTTGTGTCCCTGCCGGAGCGCGCTGGGCGCGTGGGTCAACGGATTAGTGGAGGACTCGTGAATCCCGCGGGTCATCCAGTCGAATCGTTTTTTTAACTTGGCGGTGGCACTTTTGGTAAATACCAGTCTGGTGAAAGGGCAAATCAGTAAAAATCCGGACGGACCAACAAGAAGCCTTATTTTCTTTATTATTAGGTATAGGTATAGATTATGGCATCGCTTACAATGAGTACTTAGATTCTTAAGCCAGATAAATGGAGGATGTGTGGTAATACCTCTCCATGTGTGATATTTGCTGGAAAAAAAACAGTTCCATGCACCCAATAACTCATACTACAGTACAATAAGTTTGCTCAATATCTTCATGATAGAGGAAACTTTTTGAGTTGCAAAAAAACATTTTGAGCTAGAACTCGTGAAACATTATCAAACTGAAGACATGACATTGTAAAGTTATTCTCCCGCAAATGTCGGTTCAAGTCAATACAAATAAAATATCACTAGAGATCAACTACGAGCTGGGTATCGTAAAATAAAGCTCTACATGTAAATTCATTTGTTGTGCAATTGTGACTACTGAACTATTATATCAGCTCTACATGTAAATCTTAATTAACATACATCTTTCTTATTTTTTAGTTTGTTCTCTTGGTCTTCGAGCGTATATTTCATAATTGTTGCATTGGGGATCCTATTAGAATAATGTGTCCCCTACTTGAAGGATGGTTGAGAAATTCTTAGAGCATATGAGTGATAGTAGAGTATCTATCTCCTTTTGATGTCATGGACTCAAATGGCATCATCTAGGGTGTTATTTTGCACAAGTGTAAGGCACACCTCCAGTTGAGAGTATGTGTCAGGTGCACCTTCAGTGGTGTGTATTTATTTTTTCCAATCTCTCCTTTCTATTTCAGAAAAATGTCAGGTAAACAACGGAGCAGTTTTTAAGAGATGTAATCACGGATCACTGGTGGAAAAAGGGGCTTTGGTCGCGGTTGGCAACTGCCATTAGTCGCGGTGGCGCAACCGCGACCAAAGTAGCGCGACTAAAGGCCCCCCCTTTAGTCGCGGTTCCTTACGAACCGCGACTAAAGGCCCGTCCACGTGGGCCGCAGGCGGCGCTGGGCGGAGGACCTTTAGTCGCGGTTCTTCCGGCCAACCGCGACTAAAGGCCTCCGCGAGGTTTAGGGTTTAGCCCCCTCCCCCTAAATCTGGTTTCTTTTTAATTTGTATTATTTTATTTCTTTTGGGTTTTAATTTTGAAGGAGTTTCACATATTCTACGGTATCGTATACATACATGCATATGAATGTACAATTTCAAACAAATTTGAAATTAGAACTAAAAAGAATTCAAGAGGAATATACAATATATATTCAATATCGGATGACCATATACAATATATATTCAATATCGGATGACCATATACAATTTTGAACAAGTTAGTTACAAATTCTGGTGCATATAAAGTTCTACGTCATCGTAATAGTGTTCTCCTCTAGGATCGATGACTTCCTCGCCAACCATCCAGCTAGTTCCTCTTGAAGTGGTCGGAAGCGAGCTTCTGGACTAAGCGTCTTCCGGAGGTTATTCCTCGGGATGTTGTTCTCACACTTCGGTCCCGCTCATTGCGGTATCTCCGGATCCTCTCACAAACATAGTATCCACATAGATTGGTCCCCGGTGGCCGAGTATCCCCGGTCGTCCGCACTGCCATTTTAAAATGTAGCTCTTTTTTGAATTCACCGACCTTGGTATCTACGAACCGTCTCCAAACCCTACGAGGCAAAGAAAATTAAATAAACAAGAGAGTTATTAATTAGTTACTTGATATTAGGAAATGATGAACGAAATAGGCCGATCGATATAGAGCGCAAATGAATGAAAATAATTACTTTTGCATCATTTTTCTCATGTCGCCCCAAAGCGCCGGATCCATATTCGGAGAGTCGTGGACGAGAACCGAGGAGGTCCGAACTTTAATTACCATAAGAATCCGGTGGAACTCGCGGACACGATACATGCACGATCATGCATAACTCATCGATTAGCCACATACCATGCATGGAGTAAACAAAAGAGAATGTGCTCAAGACAGAAACACTCACCCAAAATGGTAAGGAAATAGAATATCACTTTTACTCGTTGCTGTTTTCTAATAAACCGCCACGGGTCATCCTCCACGTCGGCGGGGTGGTGTTCTAACACATATGAATTAACGATGTGTGGGTCAATGAACCCAACATCATGGATGTTCCTTATTCGCATTTCCCGCTTCTTCATTCTCGCATAATATATAGCGTACACAACAAGATAGTTAGGACATATATATATATATATATATATATATATATATATATATATATATATATATATATATATATATATATATATATATAGTGCAGGCAATGAACGAGATGGGGTAGAAATTAATAAATCACTTACGAACGTAGCAACCGATGATAGATTTGTCGAGGTCGCGCAGATTGAACAGACTGGAACAATTCACTCGGAGGAATTTGTACCCGAGTAACGTTTGAAGTGTTGCTCATATCTAACTTCCGCATAGATATAGTCTTTGGCGTCTTTATGTTTTATGTAACCCTTGTACCAATTTAGCGGACCTTTAATTTGTCGAGGTAGATCCTCTTCTCGCGCGAGGCTCGATGAGAGGGCCATTCTTCACATATGTAAATACTACGTCCTTCATTGGCGCCTCATCAAGGCCTAACGAGTGCACGAAGAGTGATACCTAAGTCGGCCGCTTGTTCTCCGGCACTCGTTACGGTCAATCCATGTGCTGCCGCAGCTGCTATGATATCGGGGGCATCCGGACCGGCGGCTTGCACTATGAGCGGGGCGATCGATTGTTTACTTTGTTCCCCGAGCTGGGCAACTTCTTCCCCCTTTCTAATTTTGTCTCGGCCTCGTCCTCCAAGGCTTTCTTCTCCGCCAACTCTTGGTTCCTCTTGAACGCGAGTGCTTGCCTACGAAGTTCACGTAAATAGTCGTCGAGCGGATTCTTCGCGGCTTGGGACGGTGTGTTCAAAAATGACTTAGCCCATTGCTTTTGCTTGTCGGAATATACCGGCTTGGGCTCGCCCTCTCTTTTCTTCTTGCACTCCTCCTTCCATTTCTCATGCCGAGCAGCCACGGCCGCTGCATTTTCCTCGACACTAAGTTCCCAAGGCCTCGGGATGAGAGGCTTCGGTGATGGCTCGGTATCTTTGTGGTTCTAGGTACATAAGGGTCCGGGTTAATAACCCGGGACCGCTTCGCTTCTTCGCCGGAGGTGGATTGGGGGCGGTACCGGTGTCCGATCACCCGCCGGACGAGGATCGGGGGCGGCGTCGGCTGACGTGAATGAGGTGTATTAGGTGAAGCACCACCGCCACCGTCACCGCCACCGCCACCGCCACCGCCACCGCCACCGTCACCGCCACCGCCACCACCACCACCGTACGGGGGTGGACTTGTTGGCGCCTCGCCTGGAAACTTGATAAATTTCTTCTGCCATAGAATGAACTGGCGCTTGACATCTCCAAGTCTTTTCACCCCTTCAGGTGTAGCAATGTCAATGTCCGGGTCCTCAAACCCTTGGACTATCTCCTCCACCGTGACACGAGCATAGCCATCTTGAATGGGGTTGTTGTGGTGGAGTGCTCCAGGTGGTAAAGCATCGCCGATGGCTACCTTCATGGACATGTTCCCGATAGGATAATACGGATGACATGCTTTCATCTCCTTTATATCGTCCACGGGGTAGCGAGGAGGCTCCGGTGCAGTAATTTCGACCACCAGAGGCTCCGGTGCAGTAATTTCTATCGTCGGCGCACCAGCCGGTGAGGCCTCCGTGGAAGCCACGCTGCTTCTTCTCCGCTGCTGCTTCCGAGATCCATTGGATGATCTTCATGCTCGCGCCCGAGCTGCCTCTCTTTCGGCTACTAGTACACTCACGGTTTTCTTCATCACATCCATTTCCGTTACCAAGCTGCGCCACAACATCTTTTTCCCGATCCATCTTTCTCTTACGGCTTCTGTAACCGTACGGGTCATCGTTACGGGGAACCCTACTTTCCACGGAATGGGCCCCATGCCTCGTATACGTCCTCCGTGTTCAGGATTCCCGAGGGCTTTTGTCGAGGCGTCGTTCTCTCCGTTGAACTTGATCCTCCCCTCTTGAGCATCCCTCATTGCCTCAATAAGCTTTTGGGTGGGTGTAATTATTTTGCCCTGGTAAACACACTCCCCTGTCTCCGGGTTCGGCGATCCCCCATGCCCGTACCACCAGCTTTTGGCCCTTGGGTCCCATCCCTCCGTACCGGACGGATTCCTCGCGCCCTCGGCTCGTTCTCCATCTTCTCCCACCTAGGCTGCCAAAAGCGATACCCTCCTGGCCCCATTTTATGATTGTACTCCTTCTTGGCCGCATTTTCCTTATTTTTTTTCGATAGTTCAAGGAACTGCTCCGATTTCTTTTGCTTCACAAATTCCGGCCAATCATGTTGCAGTTTCTCATATTGTCCTTTGAAATCCGGAGTCTTGCCCTGGTTGACAAAGTCATGGGCTAGATTTTGCTTGTATTTCCGGAATGCGTTGGCCATCCTAGAAAGAGCGAACTGTTTGACTAGCTTGCGTCTCTTCTTGTTTTCCGCAATCTTGTTACCCTCCTCATCGTATTTGCGGTATTCCGGAGGTAGAACGAAATGTTCCATAAGCTTTTTGAAGCAATCTTTTTTTGTTCTCTTATCGACAAAAGTGAAACCAACACGTGCCTTCTTTGGCTCATTCCACTCTCGGAGGGTGATCGAGACGTTGTCTCTAACAACGGCTCCGCATTGGCCGACAAACTTGGTGGCGTTCTTGCTGGGCTCCGGCGGCTCTGCCGGTTGCTTCGTCGACAACATCGATGGTGCATGTTTCTCCTGCTTTCATCGTCTTGGTTGCGCCACGCTTTGACGACGACGTACTCGATTTTTTCGACGATCCGGCCGAGGGCTAAAATAAGAAAGAGAGTCGCGCGCGTTAGTACACACACATTTATTCAAATCGGTTAGTTGTATCACCGGACGCTCAATATGTATATATATATACCTCGGCGCCGGAGGTGGTTGCTACTTCCAATTGAAGATCGTCGTTTATCGACGTTTCTTCGGCATCATCTTGTCGACGGCGCCCTTCATCTTCACCCTCAAGGTTCGGATAAGAAGAGATATCATCTTCTTCTTCTCCGGTCGGCACAAATGGAATATCGCCTTTTATGATGCCGAACATATGGTCTTCGACGTCCGGATCATAGTTGTCCGAGAATCGGGTCAGCTCTATCGTCCGCCATATGTCGGTCCCGAAAACATGTAGTCAAAACAAATTAATTGTGTATATGCCGACATTATCACATCTCTTCTACATATAAAGAGAGATGGCGACGAGGGAGGCGAGAGGGGGGACGCGTGTATTAGATGTGTATATGCGGACGATCGACCTCGCCTCGCATGCAGTGACCGCGTGACCGAGAGAACGGTGGTGGTGGCGAAAGGGGGACGCACCGACCGCGTGACCGAGAGACCGGTGGTGGTGGCGAAAGGGGGACGCGGTGACCGCGTGACCGAGAGACCGGTGTGGCGGTGACCGAGAGGGCGGTGGCGGTGCCGAGGACACATAACCCTCGCCGCCCTCTCGATCCCAAATAAAATGTTAAGTTAAAATTTTGATCATTAAGTCTAATTTTTCTTAAGTTAAAATTTTGATCATTAAGTCTAAATTTTGTTAAGTAAAATTTTGATCATTAAGTCTAAATTTTGTTAAGTAAAATTTTAGTTACATTAAGTCTAAATTTTGTTAAGTAAAATTTTAGTTACTCCCTCCGTTCCTTTTTAATTGACTCGAATTTAGTACAACTTGTACTAAATTCGAGTCAATTAAAAAAGAACGGAGGGAGTACATTAAGTCTATTACATGTGTAAATTTTTGTTAAATTTTGTTACATATTACATATTTGTTACATATTACACGCGAGGCCGGCGCGTGCGCGGTGAGAGAGAGAGGGCCGGCCGGCGGCGCGCGGGAAGGGGAGAGGAGGAGGGCGGCAAGGAGCACGGACGGTGAGAGAGAGACCGGCACGGTGGCGGTGGCGAAAGGGGGGCGGCGGTGGCGGTGGCGCCGCCCCGTCTGTGAACAAAAAAAAAGCCCGCACATATACGGAGGGGGCGGCGAGGGGGGCGGCGCATCGCCGCCCCCCTCGCTGCCCCCTCTCCGTATACGCGCGGGGTGCATGTCAAGTTTTACTTTTTTTAACTTTTAACTTTTTTGTCAAGTTTTCCTTTTTTTCTTAATTATCAAGTTTTATATACGTTTTTGTTAATTATCAAATTTTACTGTTTTTTTTGTTAATTATCAAATTTTACCGTTTTGTAAAACTAATTAACTAGTTAAAATTAAAAAAAAACTAAAAAACTAAAAAAAAGGCGGCCGGCGCCCCACACCGCACGATCTCTCGTCACGCGAGAGAGGGCGCGTGCGCGCGCGGCAACACAGGCGCGCCGGCGCCGGCGGGCGAGAGCGAGCTAGGCGGCGGCGGCGGCGCCGTGGGCGAGAGGGAGGAGTGGGCCGGGGGCGGCACAGTCGGGGCGGGCGTGGCACAGCGGCCGGCGGCGGTTTCTTTCGGAGCAGCGCGACGCGCGCGCGGGAAAGAAGAGAAGGAGGCGGCGGCCGACGGCGCGGCGACGTACGACGCGAGTTCGGCGGGCGGCGGTGTCGGCGGTCGGCGAGGGCGCGTCTGGGCAGCCTGACGGCGTCTTCGTCGGCGAGATGCGCGCGTTCTGTTCGGCGGAGGAAGAAGATGAGCGGGCCGTTCGCGCCGCGACCTTTTATAGGGAGGACCCTTTAGTCGCGGTTGGGGACGCGACCCGCGACTAAAGGTACCCTTTAGTCGCGGTTGGCCGGACCAACCGCGACTAAAGGGTTTTTCGCCGGGTTTTTCGTTCCCGCGTCGAAGGACCCTTTAGTCGCGGTTGGCGAGGCCAACCGCGACTAAAGGTCTTTTTCAAATTACTTTTCTTTTTCAATTCAGAAAATAAAACTAATTCATTTCGGAATCATAAAATACAAATAATATATCAAAAAATTCGGAAAAATAAAACTAATTCAATTCAAATTCTTAAAAATACAAATAATATATCAAAAAAATCAGAAAAATAAAACTAATTCAATTCAAATTCTTAAAAATACAAATAATATATCAAAAAAATCAGAAAAAATAAAACTAATTCAATTCAAATTCTTAAAAATACAAATAATATATCAAAAAAATCAGAAAAATAAAACTAATTCAATTCAAAATTTTAAAAATACAAATTATATATCTAAAAAATCAGAAAAATAAAACTAATTCATTTCAATATGTTAAAAATACAAATAATATATCAAAAAATTAAGAAAAATAAAACTAATTCAATTCAATATGTTAAAAATACATATAATATATCAAAAAATTCATAAAAATAAAACTAATTCAATTCAAAATGTTTAAAATACATATAATATATCAAAAAATTCATAAAAATAAAACTAATTCAATTCAAAATCTTAAAAATACAAATAATATATCAAAAAATTCATGGAAATAAAACTAATTCAATTCAAAATCTTAAAAATACAAATAATATATCAAAAAATTCAGAAAAATAAAACTAATTCAATTCAAAAATTTAAAAATACAAATTATCAAAAATTCATAAAAATAAAACTAATTCAATTCAAAAGTTCGTTGGCCCCCTCTTCCCGCCTCTTTCCGCCGACCCCTCTTCCCTCCTCGTCTTCCCGCCATTTCTTCCCCGTCTTCCCGCCTCTTTCTTCCCGCCAATTGTTTCCCGCCAATTTCTTCGGCCTCTTTCTTCCCGCCAATTTTTTCCCGCCAATTTCTTCCCGCCACTTTCTCCCCGCCTCTTTCTTCCCGCCTCCCTGTCTTCCCGCTCCCATTTTTCCCGCCATTTGTCACTACATATAGGTAGCCCGGCTTGGCCGACATCACATCTCTACAATCTCTCATCACTCTCTCATGGCTTCCACCGCACCCACTCTAACCTACCAGGCAGGTTGAGGAGCTTTGCGCCTCGAACTACCCTTGCCCTCCGGACTACCGCGTCCCCGCCGGCCGGAGCCTAAGCGGCCGGCGGCGTGCCGGTCCCTCCCGTCCCTCGAGGTGCCGCGCGCCGGGCGGCCATCACGAACCACTACTACCTCGACCTCACGCCGGAGCAGCGGATGAATCCCCGCCGGCATCCCGATAACCAGCATACTTGGGACGCCTTCTTCATCAATCGGCGTGAGAGGGCGCTCGCCGAGTATGAGGAGGACGGTCCGCCTCCCGGAAACTTCCACGAGGCCGGCCGTCGGCTATGGTGGTACGGCCGGACTCTGCGAGCGTCATGGACTACATCACGGCCGGCGATATCCCTCGCCTGCGCTACCCTCGGTTCGAGCCACGAGCGCCACCCGACGACAGCGACGACGACAGCGGCGACGACGACGCCGGCAACTTAGAAGGCGACGACTACCGATACAACGCCGGCGGCTATGAAGACTACGAGTATGCATATTATACGCCTAGGCGGGAGTATGACTAAATCACTCCAAATTTCATGTATGCGGGAGTATGACTTAGTCACTCCAAATTTCCTATATGCAGGAGTATGACTTAGTCACTCCAAATTTCATGTATGCAGGAGTATGACTTAGTCACTCCAAATTTCATGTATCATCAGTGCTATCTCGAGTCAATTGAATCATTCTCTTCTTTGGTCAGAGCGTAGCTGGCACGACCTTGAAACCGTTCCGGATGCCGGTCATCAGGGTCTTTCAAACTTTGCTGGTCCTGCCGTGCTTCCTTTGTATCATTTGACTTCCCATACACGCCCAAGAAGCTTAGGATGTTCACGCAAATATTCTTCGTAACGCGCATCACGTCGATTGCGGAGCGGACTTCTAGGACTTTCCAATATTCTAGCTCCCGTAATATAGATTTCTTCTTCCACATGGCTACGTGCCCGTCGGCTCCCTTCGGAACCGATTGTCCGCCAGGACCCTTTCCAAAGATGACTTTCAAACCCTTGACCATATCAAATACCTCAGCACCGAGTGTGTTCCGCGAGCTTCGGCCGGTGATCCGCCTTGCCGTTGTAATGCTTGCCTTTCTTTCTTACTCGGATGACCTTTCGGAAGAAATCGACGATGCCCAAGGTACACGTTCTTCTTACAATTTGGCAAATGTACACTTTCGGTCTCATGTAAGCGATACGTGCATGCATTGTATCCCTTATTTGACAGTCCCGAAAGGTTACTAAGAGCAGGCCAATCGTTGATGGTTACGAAAAGCAACGCTCGTAGGTCAAATTCCTCTTCTTTGTGCTCATCCCACACACGGACACTAGGTCTGCCCCACAGCTGTAAAAGTTCATCAACTAATGGCCTTAGGTACACATCGATGTCGTTGCCGGGTTGCTTCGGACCTTGGATGAGCACTGGCATCATAATGAACTTCCGCTTCATGCACAACCAAGGAGGAAGGTTGTAGATGCATAGAGTCACGGGCCGAGTACTATGGCTGGAGCTCCGCTCGCCAAAAGGATTCATGCCATCCGTACTTAGACCAAATCTTATGTTCCTTGCGTCAGCTGCAAAATCTTTGAACTCTCCGTCGATCTTTCTCCATTGCGTTCCATCTGCGGGGTGTCTCAACTCCCCGTCCGACTTACGGTCCTCTTTGTGCCATCGCAACAACTTGGCATGCTCTTTGTTCCCGAACGGACGTTTCAACCATGGTATTATAGGAGCATACCACATCACCTTGGCGGGAACCCTCTTCCTGGGTTTCCGGCCCTCAACATCGTCACCGGGGTCATCGCCTCCGATCTTATAACGCAATGCGGTGCATACCGGGCATTCATTCAAATTCTCGTATTCACCGCGGTAGAGGATGCGATCGTTGATGCATGCATGTATCTTCGGAACCTCTAAACCTAGAGGGCGGACAACCTTCTTTGCTTCGTACGTAGTGGCGGGCAACTCGTTATTCTTTGGAAACATATTCTTCAACATTTTCAGCAAGTTTTCAAATGCCGAGTCAGCTACACCTGCACTGTGCCTTCCATCTCAGCAAATCCAGTGTGCAGCCCAGCTTTTTCGGACCATCATCGCATCCGGGGTACGGCGCCTTCCTGTGATCCTCTAACATGCGATCCAAATTCTCCCTCTCTTTTTCGGTTTCGCAGCGTCTCCGTGCATCAGCAATGGTCCGACCAAGATCATCAACGGGATCATCACGTGCCTCTTCTTCACCTTCCCCTTCACCTTCCCCTTCACCTTCGAGCATCCTCCATGAAAGTATCACCTAAATGAGCAAGATAGCTTTCATCATTGAAATCATCCCCTTCTTCATCTTCTTCCATTATAACCCCTCTTTCTCCATGCTTGGTCCAACAATTATAGCTTGGCATGAAACCGTGCCGAAGCAGGTGCATGTGAACATCTCTTGAGGAAGAGTAACCATTCCGATTCTTACATTTAACACATGGACAGATAACAAAACCCCCCGCTTGTTCGCATTGGCCACTACGAGGAAATCTTTCAAACCCGCACTGAACTCGCCGGAGAGTCGGTTACCGTACATCCATTGTCGATTCATCTGCATTATTATAATATAAAATATATAATTAACCATCATGCATTTGTTAAACTAACTAGCTACAAACAATATAAATTAAACAATGAACTACACACACATGCACATTTTATCAACGACACATCAAAGGTTCAAGTTGCTAACCGCGATCGAGGAGGAAAAAATAAATGAGAAAGCTCAAGTGTGGCTCCAACACTTCATATCATGTTTGTTTCATGCTCTTGGGGCATTTCATCAAACACCTTATGTGCATAAGAGGAACCAAAAGCAAACCTAACACCCACTTGTGAAGCTTGTGAAGAGAATGGCACCAAATGGCTAAGTGTTGGCTCGTTGGGTGGGTATATATAGGGGAGGGGCTTTAGTCCCGGTTGGCCTGGCCAACCGCGACTAAAGGCCTTCGGGCACTCTTAGTCACGGTTGGCCCGGCCAACCGCGACTAAAGCCCCCACGTGCACCGGCTGGCCACCGAGCGCCACGGGCCCAGGCCTTTGGTCGCGGTTCGCCTCCCGAACCGCGACTAAAGGTACCATTAGTCGCGGTTCCTGCAGCATCGCGACTTATGGGGCTCACCCGAAGCCTGTTTTTCCACCAGTGGATCTTAAAGGTTGGAAAGATGCAAGAACCAACAATACTAATCTTGATTATTTTTCCTGGTAAAATTATGAAGGGTGTGATGATCAATACATAAACATATATTATACCAGTTTATCATTCTCTCTAGGGGGGAATGTACTTGGGTCGAGCATCCATGCCACACAATGCTAGGAAAGATTTTGATGTACCCTTTATTTATGCTCTACAAATTATCTTCAGAGAATGTGGAAGAAATGAATGACACTAATGACACGTTGAAAGATTTGATTAATATTGATTTCTACAAAAAAAAAGTTTATTAAACAGTCTCAATGCAACGAGAGAGCTCCCAAGCCCAGTTGAGATAGCTATTATCAAGGTCTTGCAGTTAACTATGGTACAAGTAAAGGTTTGTTAACACATTGAGTTCTTGATTTTATTCACCAACTATAGTGATTAACTTGTGCACTTAATTTGTAGGTGTTAGTTATTTTCCTGTTTGGGTCACATTTTCTTACATTGCTTGTGACTGATGGTGTTAGTGTTAATTCAAATGTATGATCCTTAATGTGTGAGGCACTTTTTGCACTTAAGTAAAAAAAAAACTAAATCGAGATACACCAGCATTGATAAACCATGTGACGTAGGAAGTATTTGAGTCAAACACACCAAATCATGCATCCATAGAAGGTATGACCCAATGATGTTAGCTCTATTGTTATTAGTTCTTGCAAATCATGCATCCACATAAGCCTATGTGCCCGCCCCATGATAATAAGTGTTCACAAAATGTCAGCTAAGGGATGAAGGGACAAAGAAGGAAGGGATCAACATCTTTCTTGGCCAGCCTCAGCCTTAGTTGTGAAAACAAGTTTTGTGCTCCCACTGGTTCAAAATAATTGTTCAAAATTAATGTATCTGAACATATTTTTAGTGTGTAGATACATCCATTTTTAGGAAATTATTTTGAACTGGATGGTGCAGTTTCGTTGACATATTGTATTTCTACATTTTAAGAAGTGATATTCTATCTCCTTACAAAAATAAATACATTTTACAGTACAAAGTGATATTCTATCTCCTTACAAAAAGTGAATACATTTTACAGTACAAATACCTTAATGATAAGCGTTATTTTGCACTTGGGACTATGCCATTCAAATGTGAGTATATGTACTGTAAAATGGAACGCTTAATAGATCTATAAGGATATTAGATTCTTGTTTTACAGTTGCACCGTCACTGTTCCATCTGAAAAATCTATCAAATCTTGTTTTTAGATGTGTCTTAAAAATCTATCAAATATATCGCAGATTTTACTATTTATTGTCTATCTCAATGGGGTTTACCATGAGTATTATCTATCTCAATGAACAATAATAGCATTAAGCTAAACCAATGATTATTCTATACTTTTGGTAATACCCATTCTCGTTACATCAGTTAATCGGAAATAAGAATGTCTTGACTGAAATCTCTTTATATGATACATAATGCATGTCATCGTGGGTTTGATATGGGCATGGAGGCCTATGTGGAGGCCAATTTCAGGACTCCACCAACCTAGGCGATACGCCATCGAGGATTCACGAGTGACACGCTAGGACGACCTACGCCATGTAGTAATTAAGTCTAAGGTTGTGTCATTCATTCTATGTTAGAAAATAATGTAGCCAGGTCATGTGGTGGGCCAAATTAGGGTTATTAGTGTGTTAGTTGGATTTGGGCTTGTCCAATCTAACTAGGGCTAGGCCCATAGTGGGGCGCCCCAGCCCAGCAAGGGCTGGCCGGCCACCTCCCCCTCATATAAGGAGGTGGGGCGGCTAGGGTTAGGGACAGACAAGTTTAGACTAAAGTTTAGGATAGACCTATTTGCATGTGTTCACGTGTATCATCCCTCCAGGGTACGGCGCTGCCGTTTATCTATTATATCTGTTGCGAAGGTTCTTGTGTTCATCAAGGATTGTCTAGCTCAGGTTTGAGGCGTATCGTTCATCGATCCGTTGCTTGCTGGATTCGTTTCCTCTTCTCCAGGCTGCGTTCATCGCGTTGTTGGGAGATTCTATCTACCCGGGTTATCGCTGTGAAAGATCGGGCAACACCTTAGGAGGATCTACTGGGATCCCCCTTATCATGTGGTATCAGTTTTCTGGGTTGCTCACGGCGAGTTTGTGTTGATCAATCTCTTCGGATCTGTTTGCATCGGAAAAGATTGGCTCTAGATCGGAGGAGTTTGGCCCTCGGTCGAAGGAGGTTGGTTGGAGGAAGTTTGGAGCTGTTGTGGTGCAATTTTCCTATCATCCATGGCTGTTCCAGAAGTCAAAATCGTGAAATTTCGAGTCTGGAATCGGGAAGAAGATGACAAATCGCGACGCGATCCGGTCTCCAGGCCGGTTGACCAGGTCCTGGACCGGCCGGTCCGGTCCAAACCGGGCCCTAGGCCGGGTCAAACCGGGCAGTGTACTGGGGCTCCAGGCCGATCTGCCGGTGGCCAGGCCGGTCAGACCGGGCCCTGGGCCGGTCCTGCCGGCGCACAGGCCGGTCAAACCGGGCCCTGGGTCGGCCCATCCGGTGCCCAGGCCGGTCCAATCGGATGCTGGGCCGGGCAAGCTGCTGTTGTTTCTCCAGCGATGTTGGCTGATGCTGCTGATGATGTTGCTTCGTTTCTGGGCGATGTGTTGGCCATGCGTTGTTCTCATGAGAAGAAGTCTAGTAAGGTTTTCAATGATTATCTGGACATCCTGAAGGGAGAAGAGCGTCAGGCATACAACCTTCGTTGGTATCTACACCGTCTTGCGACAGTTCAGGAGTATGAAGATTGGGAGAGGAACATGGAGTTGGGGTTCAATCGATGTCGCATATACAATCGAAATTTCGATGGGTCTCATGCATTTGTTCTTGCTCAACGGCTTGTGGACGAGGCCTTAGACCATTGCTGGCATGATGCGGTTGACAGAGGTGAATTTGCTTGTACTTGGGAGGACTACAAAACTTTTCTTCGTAATGGTTTCGTGTTACCGTATATGGAGGAAAGTGCGCAGCCGTCTGGAGTTGTGCATGCAATAGAGGAAGTTGGCAAGTGCGTAATTCCTATTCAGGAGGTTGGTCCACTACCAACAATTACTCAGGGCGAGGCGATATCTTCAGATGAGAAGGAACCTGGCTCTGATACCATGGACACTACTGTGACTATGGAGGAGGATGTACCATTGAGCGGGCTGAATATGCAACTCAAGAAGGTACAAGGTGATGCTTGCAAGATAGTTGACAAGGTTCAGCGGTGGAGTTTGTTTCAGACTCCGTGCATTATCAAGGGCAAGGCTTGCAAGTTGATGATTGATGGTGGTAGCTGTACTAATGGCATAAGCAAGGTGATGGTGGCAGCATTGGGGTTGTCTACATGGCGTCTTCCTAAACCTAAGCGTCTTGAGTGGTTGAATAGATGTGGTATGCTGAAGATTACTCACAAGGTGCGTGTGCCATTTGCAGTTGATGATTATGTTGATGAGATAGAGTGCGATGTATTGCCATTGGAGGTGTGTGGATTGCTACTTGGGCGTCCTTGGCAGTATGATCGTAATGTGACACATGCTGGAAGAGCAAATACATATTCTTTTATGCATGGTGGCAAACAGCGGACTTTGAAGCCTTTGGGTGATGATCATATCAAGTCCGATGTGGACTTAGTGGTGCGTAAGGAGAAGTTGTGCAAACCTACAATGCAGCAAGAGGTGCATGATGTTCCGAGCATTGATGTTGGTGATATTTCAGCTATGCCTGTAGATGACAAGCCAGTTCTTGTTGGTGACAAGCCGGAGGAGGCTACACTTATTGTTGATGACGATGTCGCAGCATGTGCTACAGTTCCAGTTTGTGTTGATGCTAGTATACAGACTGATGATATTTGTGCTGATGGTGTTCTAGTACATATGGCGCAGATGTGCATGGGAGGAGTGGGAGGCGAGCAGGTTAGAGAAGCCATTGCTGATGGTGTTTCAGACCGGTCACAGTCCCGGTCCAACCGGCCCAGGCGCCGGGTGAGCCCGGTTCTGACCGGCTTCTGCGCTGATGCCAGCCGGGGCATGTTCTGTAAGACATCGCGACGGCCCGGTCATGATCCGGTCCCAGACCCGGTTACAACCGGACCGACCGGTCCTAGACCCGGTCAACCGGCTTCTGGGCCGGCTGTGGCGCAGCGCGTCAGTGGAGACAGTGGGCAGCGGCACTACCGTGCTAGGAGTACTGCAGTCCAGTTTTCCGCGACACCGCGGATGCATCGAGGCAAGGATGGACGTGTGAGACATTTATGTGGCCCAGGCATTACACATCTTGTGCAGGGTTATGTTCAGCGACACGGGGTTCCATCAAGACCTCCGAAGAAGAAGGTATTGGCGCCAAAGTCCAAGTTCATGTGGAGAAGAAAGGAGGCGCCAATTGCTTTATCAAGTCAAGAAGGCCGCGAGGGAGGATGTTGTGTGGAAGGCAAGCAAGACTTGAGGACGGTGAGGACGTGTCATGTTCATATCACGTCACCTTTTCCAGAAGACCCTCACGTGTTGGGGACAACGCTTCTTGAAGGGGGGAGGATGATATGGGCATGGAGGCCTATGTGGAGTCCAATTTCAGGACTCCACCAACCTAGGCGATACGCCATCGAGGATTCAGGAGTGACACGCTAGGACGACCTATGCCATGTAATAATTAATTCTAAGGTTGTTTCATTCATTCTATGTTAGGAAATAATGGATCCACACGTGGTGGGCCAAATTAGGGTTATTAGTGTGTCAGTTGGATTTGGGCCTATCCAATCCAACTAGGGCTAGGCCCATAGTGGGGCGCCCCAGCCCAGCAAGGGCTGGCCGGCCACTCCCCCCTCATATAAGGAAGTGGGGCGGCTAGGGTTAGGGACATACAAGTTTAGACTAAAGTTTAGGTTAGACCTATTTGCGTGTGTTCACGTGTATCATCGCTCCTGGGTACGGCGCTGTCGTTTATCTATTATATCCGCTGCGAAGGACCTTGTGTTCATCAAGGATTGTCTAGCTCAGGTTTGAGGCGTATCGTTCATCGGTCCGTTGCTTGCTGGATTCGTTTTGCTCTTCTCCAGGCTGCGTTCATCGCGTTGTTGGGAGATTCTATCTACCCGGGTTATCGCTGTGAAAGATCGGGCAACACCTTAGGAGGATCTACTGGGATCCCCCTTATCAGGATTATTGCATGCCTAGTTACATTGTGTGTTCGTGGCACTTGGAGGGCATCCGACACAAAACACCTCTATGGATGGAGCCAAATGTGTACACAACATGAAAATTACAGAAGACGGAGCAACAAAGTGCGCAAGGTCCTTCTAGTTTAATTAGATCAATGAGAGCTTTGTCGGGCTCTTGAATGAGAAACGCAAACCGTCCCGTCGAATCCTAGCCCGCCGCCACTAGCAACCCCCGGACATGGGAGATCTGCGATGGATGTAGGTTGCTTAGTGCAGTGACATGGCTGCGTGCGGTGCAGGCGAGCACCACGGGCTGGCTCACGGTGGTAGCGAGGAGTTGAGGCGGCACGGCCGGCTCCTCGTTTGGGGGCAATTGTGGCTGCGGCTGCCATGCAAGCTAGTCTATGCTTGAGGAGGGTTGTGGCTCATGGGTCATGGTTGTAGCTCGGGGGAGGGGGGAGGCATGTAACCATCCGAGGAGGCCTTCGCGGACAGTGGTCTAGGGTGCCCTTAATAAAGCCTCCGTCGAAGGATAAAGGTGGTCTCAACGAGTTTCGGTCTTCCTCTCGGAGATTATCACAGTTTGGCGCATGGCGCTACTGGATATCTAGAGCAGCATTGATTTCACCGTGCACACCTTTATCTTCAGCCATAGTGGCTTCATTTGGGAGAGTGTCGAAGCTTCGCCTTCTTATTGGTGCCATGGGACATGTCTTAATATACATTTCCATTACACAGATATAGGCGGAGAAAGCTATGGTGGCCGCGATCAGAGGTTGGTAATGCCAGAGAGGGTACTGGTTGTGATGAAGACAATGCGGCATAGCTTCTCCATGTGTATCAGGTGGTTGGCGACTTGCAGCAGCCTTGACAAGCGAGGGCGACAACACAGGTGGACTGCATTTTTTCTGGTGCTCCTTGAGTACCGAGCCGCAATTTCAGGGTGAAAATCCAAGATCTGACCTTCATTGGTTGTACCTGGCAATGACATTATTTTGAAAAAACTCGATCTTTCTTCAGGGTGAAAACTCAAGATCCTCGATCAGCAACGACAACACTTGTGCATTATTTTCTTCTGGTAGGCGTTGCTTTCGAATTATCTCGTTTGTAATCAGGGTGTGGCTTTTGGTGGAGGTTAGTGTTACAATTATTGTGATTGGTTTATCACCACGACGGGGGGCTTTGTTTTCTTTTTTTCTTTTTTTTTCTTGATTGTGTGTCATTTATTGATGCAGAGATTGGGTGTAATTCCTATGTTTGCGATATTAATATATTTCTTTTATAAAAAAAGTTATATCCATGAAATAAATTATAATACTTGCAGATATTTATTTTGCGCTATCTGCCCACCTCTGTGTACCCGTCCTTAATTAGCATCATGTGTATCAGTACAGTAGGTACAGAAAATGTCCCATACTTGGCTCGACCGCAGGTGAATCGATCTAAATCTTTTTTCCAGAGTATGCCGAAGGCATGCCATATCTTTATAGAAGATAAACTTTTGAATACTAGATAACTACAACTTTATGCAGACAAAAAGCATAGTATGAATTCCACTCCACTCCACACTGGCTCGTCCGAAGACAGCCACCACCGAAACTATAACTTCAACACAAAAGAGCCTATCCAAATCCGAACAACCAAGCCACGTCTTGAACCACTCTGGTCACCTCCGAAGAACAACAGCTCCAACTGAACTCCCTTTGTCGATGCACCATCAAAGTAGAAGATGGTGGGATTTGATCGATCCCGAGAAAGGCACCGTCTTGGACTCTCCGGTGATGTCGTACACAGTGCCCCGGACGATCAAGCTTGGACATCGATAGCACTGGAGGAGCGCAACGAGAAACATCGGGCCATGTCTCCAAAACACAATGCTCTCAATAGAGGGACGACATCAAGATGCCACCATTGCACCGACTCACTTTGAGCCTAAGATTTCGCTCGGAGACACCACCAAACCAAACCTGGAATGGGGAGGTGCTGACACACTCGTCAACGCCTCCATGGAGGGAAACGATACCCACTGGCTCCATCGTCGCTGGCACCGACCAAAGTCGGGCTGGACTTTCTCCGTGTTACCGTACAACACCCACACTACCCGCCGGATTGGGCCCGCTGATCTTGTCATCTACACTACCGTCGTCGCAACACTTCATCCTTGCTGCGATAGCCTGGTGGACCACCGGCTCCCAGCACAGCGAGGAAGCACCCACAACTCCACCTCCGACCGAGCGATGAACTGCAGCAGCCCACCATAAGCATGTCAGGCCGCTCGCGCATGGCCGCCAGGCCATTCCTGGCTGACAACCACACTGGCCCTAGAAACCCATATCTGGCCCAAAAAGGCCCAGATCGGCCCCCTGCGCCTCCACTCCACCCTCCTCGCCAGCGCTACCGGGAGGATGCCGCCGCACATCTTCAACCCTGAGGTGGTCGGCCGTCACAGCAGAAGCTCCTCTGGTCGCGCTGCACTCCGTCGCCGCCTCCAGGACTTGGACCCGCATCGCGCGCCCGTCTCCGTCGCGCACTGGCGCCACCGCACGTCGCCTCCACTCCTATGATCGCTGCCGGGCACCACCTCTCCTCCGTGCCTCCCCGGCGTAGGCCGGCTAGCCACTCCGACTACATGCGTCGCAGCAAGCATGCCTCTCGCGCCACCCCCGTCCGCATGAAGGGAGCATGTCGGGGCACGCCAACCTCGCCCTTCGCCTTCGACGGCTGGGCGCAGCCGGGAAGGTTGGATTTAGGGGGAGAGGGTGGGCTAGGGTTTGGTGGCTCCAGAGACACTCGCGCGAGCGTCATGGGAGCATTCTCTATTGGATTCCTCGTTTTCCAGAAGCTATTCAAATAGATCTAAATCTAATCACTGTACTATTTGACATCACTCGGTCACTCCGGTGGCAGATTGATCTGTGACCTTTGCGTTGGGAATGGTGTCAACCTGGGTGGTAAGGAAGTAAAGAACAAGGTCGATATTGACCTAGAGGGACATGAGGCGTTGTGCATATAGAGAGGAGAAGAGAGGCGGCGGCGACATGCATCTAGGGTTTACTCGGATGAGTTACCGGTAAGCTTTGCAATCTAATGGTGTATATTATGAAAAAAGAAGATCGGATGGCCATTTTTGTTGTTACCGTCAGGATTAAGCTGGAGGCCTGTTGGTTGCCTCCAATTAGTAAACATTAGATGTTACAAGAACATTGTGAACTTTAACATTTCTTTTTCACATAACATGGCACCAACCGTTATAAAGTTCATACCATTTACTTAATGCATGGTAATGTGTTCACTATTCAAAATATAAGTAACGAGACAACATAACAACAAAGATACTGATATCCAGATCTCATACTTGCACTAGCAAGTCTAGCTCTAAAAGCATTCATATAGACAGTCATGTATTTCTTGGGGCTCTGGAGGAGGCGGGAGGGCTTTCCTCCATTCCTTGCACACCTTGCGGAACCGGACCAGATCGTTGGATGTCCCTAGGTACACGATATGTTGGAGCACTTCAGATGGCAAAGTTGACCAATGACGCCTTCATATGCAGCATAGAAAACAAGGTAGAACATAAAACATAAGATAACTTACAAGAAATATTCGTGTTAACTGCTAATATGTGAGGGTGAGCCATGAAAAGCATGAGAGAGAGAAATAAAGAGAGACGTACGAGACAGGGTTGTCACGGGTGAGCAGCTGCTGGACGACAGATAACGACGTGGAGGCCATCACTCGAGACATGTACTAAGGTTTCTATTGTTTGTCCTACGAATAGGTGTCTGGCAGAAGAATAGGGTTGGATATGCCCTCCACGCCCTAGGTTCCTCTATATAGCGAAGGTGATCTGAATTTAATTCATGAGTTGTATGTCATCAATATGTACCAAGATATGGAGTGGTGGAAATTAATGCATGATATCTTTAGAGATATGGATTTAAGTGAGGGCATATGTATTGTAGTACTAGTAGTAATTTAATTTATTACTCCGTATATCACAAAAATATGGAAGTTATAATTGTTAGGGGTGCACTAACTATTTTGTCCTCACATATATTGTACACATGGATCTTCTTATATCTATTATGAGGTACATTAGTTAACAGTAAAACTCACATAGCTAGGACCCCTCACAGTGATTTGACGTTCTAAGCCGTTAGATCCAGTTGTTCGATGTTCAAGATCCTGCCAAGTCACCGAAGGGTCCACTGAAACCAGTTTCCATCGGTAATTCCAGTCAAACAGGCCATCCTAACATTACAGGGCTGCTACTCCCTAGGCCGAGTTGGGCAATTTGTGGTTAATTTGGCCCCCAAACGGCACTAATCCCATGTTTAGCCACGCAACGTCCTTCTCTCTCAGCTCCTTCTCCAATCTCGACCTTCAGGTTTCAGCCACAGGATCCCTCAACCAATCTCGGCATTCTAAGAGCCGACGCTGTGCCAGCCAATGCCAGTTTGCCGAGGTAGCACAACCAGAACCGGCATCAACAGGCGCTCACTCTGTTGGTCCTCTGACCTCAACCCCCCTGCGATCTAGCGCGATACCTGCGCCGCAGCCACAACTACCGTCAATGCGCTCAGTCCGTGAGAAAGCCTCTCTATTTCCTCCTTATAGTCTTCCTTCGCCTATGTACTTGCTAGATCGCTATTGAAGAGGTGGTTCACCTGTCACCACCAGCAAAGCCTAGGTTGCTATGGCAGAATTGAGACGACGACGGTCAAACTGACAATCCACCACTCTACAGTTCCCGCAAAGCACTCCACATGACAAGGTTGTTGGAGCGAGCGATTGTTTTGGAGAACGATGCGTACCCTTCTTGGGCATCGGTTTCGTGTTATATATCACAGGGAAAAAACCCCTGAGGGTAAGATACAAGGGTGTATAGAGTATGGGTGGAGTACTACTCCATACCGTATGTATACAGGAAAACAAACTCTAACACTCCCCCTTAATCTAAAGCTTGGAAAGATTTAGATTACTTTTAAACTCTTCTAGCTTCTTAGAACACAAAGTCTTGGTGAAACCATCGGCAATCTGATCCTTGCTGGAGATAAACCTGACATCAAGTTGTTTGCGAGCAACTCGTTCCCGAACAAAATAGAAGTCTATCTCAATATGTTTTGTTCTAGCATGAAAAACAGGATTAGCTGAGAGAAAAGTAGCACCAAGATTATCACACCAAAGACGGGGCTTTTCTCGAAGAGTAACACCCAGTTCCCTGACAAGAGTCTCAACCCAAATCAACTCAGCTGTAGCATTTGCTAGGGCTTTATATTCAGCTTCAGTACTGGAACGAGAAACTGTAGGTTGTTTTTTAGCACTCCAGGATATGAGATTAGGACCAAAGAAGATAGCAAAACCTCCAGTGGAACGTCTATCATCCAGATCTCCAGCCCAGTCAGCATCAGAATAAGCACTAAGAAGACTGGAAGGAGACTGACAAAAGGTAAGTCCAACTGTACGTGTACCATGAATATACCTCAATATCCTCTTTACTGCTGTCCAATCAGATGTAGTAGGAGCATGAAGAAACTGACACACCTTACTCACAGAGAAACACAAGTTAGGTCGTGTTAATGTCAAGTATTGTAGAGCTCCCACAACACTTCTGTAATGAGTGCTGTCCTCGGTACCAAGAGGTACACCGTCATGCAAAAACAAAGTATCAGTTGTGGACAGTGGTGTTGGACAACTTGTGCAAACATCCATACCAACACGTTTGACAAGATCTGAAGCATATTTTTCTTGATTCAGAATTAAGCCATTTTGCTGCTTATGTGCCTCAAGCCCCAGAAAGTAATGAAGATCTCCAAGATCTTTGAGATCAAACTCATGATTTAAATTCTTGAGAAGAGCAGCTATTGCAGAATCATAAGAACTTGTCACAATAATGTCATCAACATAGATAAGCAGAAATATCTGAACACCTGAATGGTTAAAGAGAAACAGAGATGTATCTGCCTTGGAGGGTATAAAACCAAGAGTATAGAGCTTAGTACTGAGACGTGAATACCATGCTCTTGGTGCCTGTTTCAATCCATAAAGAGCTTTGTCAAGTTTACAAATATAATTTGGATTAGCGGAAGACTCAAAACCAGGTGGCTGTCTCATGTACACCTCCTCTTCCAGAACACCATGTAGAAACACATTCTTGACATCTAGCTGCCTTAAACTCCAACCATTTGAAACCGATATAGAGAGAACAAGTCGGATTGTAGCAATTTTAACAACAGGACTAAAAGTATCTTCATAATCTATGCCATACCTCTGTTTGAAACCTTCTGCAACAAGCCGAGCCTTATACCTGTCAATTGTACCATCAACATTTTTCTTGATACGATAGACCCATTTGCAATCAATAATATTTTTGTTGAAACTTGGTGGAGCAAGGTGCCATGTGTGATTTGTTATGAGAGCATCATATTCTTCTTGCATGGCATGTTTCCATTTTGTATCAGCCAAAGCTTCCTTTAAATTTTCAGGCTCTCCTGTAGATGTTAACAATGCACATCGAATTGTACCATCTGTGCGAGTTTTCGGTTGTCGTATACCTTTTTGTAGACGAGTGCGCGGTTCAGCAGCAGGACGAGCTGCAGCATTTGTTGGTGCAGAGGATCCAGCTTCAGCAGCGCCAGGTGACGCAGAAGATCCTCCTGCCACCGAATCTCCCCCTGCCACCGAACCTTCCCCACCAACAGACTAGGCGGGAGCAGCGTCGGAGAGCGTGCGAGCGCGGGGCGGGGACCGCGGGCTGTCGCGTGGTGGCGGGGACAGCGGGCTGGCTCGTGGTGGCGGGGACCGAGACGTGGCGGATGGTCCTTGGCGCAGGCTGGGGCGCGCGGAAGGCGACGCAGAGGCGGGGCCTGGCATGGATGTGGCGTCGTCGGAGGGGCGCGGGGACGCACGCCCAGGGGACGGCGCGTCAGGGCCGTCAGGCACAGGATCCAGGGGCGATTCTGGGGCAGAATCAGCCTCAAAATCTGGGAAATTTTGGCCTGTAGCTATATCTTCTTTAGCATTGATATTTGATGTGTCTTGAGCAGAATGTTGAGGAGAATTTTGCTGCGGAACTTCAGAGGAACTTGGCGACTCCTTGGTAGCAGTGACCTGTATAGGATCAACAACAGGAACAACTTGAAAATATTGATCATTAGTATGCATACCCCTATTTGTGTCTACCGAGGAGGATGGTTCGGGAGGAAGTAATAGGAGTTCTTCGCGAAGACGACGACCAGCATTTGGATGAAGTTCAGCAAAAGGAAAAACATTTTCATCAAAGACAACATCTCTGGATACATAGACACGACCAGTAGCAATATCTAGACACTTCACCCCTTTGTGAATTGGACTGTAACCAAGAAACACACATCTTTTAGACCGAAAAGAAATTTTCTGTTTGTTGTAGGGGCGTAAGTTGGGCCAACAAGAACAACCAAAAACACGAAGAGAGTCATAGTTTGGTGTGGTGTGAAGGAGTTTTTCCGTAGGGGTTGCAAAATCAAGAACTTTGGAGGGAATGAGATTGATCAGAAAAGTGGCTGTGAGAAAAGCATCATCCCAATATTTCAATGGCATAGAGGCATTAGCAAGTAGGACAAGGCTAACCTCAACAATGTGACGATGTTTGCGTTCGGCAGACCCATTTTGTTGATGAGCATGCGGGCACCAGACATGATGTGTAATGCCCACTTTTTGAAAGAAGCCATGGAGCTTTTCATACTCACCACCCCAGTCAGTTTGCATATGCATAGTGATAATCTTTGTATTAAACTTGCGCTCAACATATTGCTGGAAATTTAGAAACACTTGATACACATCAGAGCGCTTTTTCAGGAGATATATCCAAGTAAATTTACTAAAATCATCGATGAAGCTTACATAGTATGCATGTTTGCCTAAAGACATAGGAGCAGGACCCCAAACATCAGAGAACACTTGTTCCAAAGGAACAGTGGAAACACTAGTAGAAACATGATAGGGTAACTGATGGCTCTTAGCCTGCTGGCATGGGTCACATATGTAAGAACTTATTTCTGGAGTATATGGGAGATTGTTTTTCCTAATAACTTGCTGAACAATAAAAGAAGAAGGATGCCCTAGACGATGATGCCATGTGGAGGAAGAAGGCTTGACGGTGACCAATGCATGCTTGGAGGATTCCGTGAACACAAGAACAAGTGGGTAGAGACCATCACAACACGGCCCTCTAAAGATGATTTGCTGCGTTGCCTTGTCCTTAATCAAGAAAAAGAAAGGATGAATTTCAACAAAAGCATTATTGTCTAAGGTAAGTTAGTGAGTGGAAATTAAATTCATGGATGAACTAGGAACATGCAAAATATTGCAAAGATGAAGAGGATTATGGGGGGTGTGCAAAACTGAATGACCAATATTAGCAATTTCCATACCTTGTCCACTAGCATTGTGGATTTGATCGTGACCTTGATAGGATTCATGAACTTGGAGCTTGTTTAATTGACCAGCAACATGATTTGTGGCACCTGTATCAAGGACCCAATTTGTATTGACACCATAGGCACCCTTGTGCTCATGAGGAGCATCATCATCATCATTGTCATCACCATAGCGCCACCAACATTCTGTAGCGGGATGGCCCTCCTTCTTGCAGATCTGACAGAGGACCCCCGGCTGCCACGGGCTGGCTACCCTATCCTGGCGACCACGGCCCTTGCCACGGCCTCCTTTTGGGCGGCGATCCTGTCGAGACTGACTGTATGGTGTTGGCGGCTGAAGAGGTGGGCGCGGCAGCTGGTTAGGATAGTGTGGTTGTGGTTGTGGTGGTGGGTAGTAGGAAGGAGCATAGGGATGGTGTATGTAGGGCTGAGGTGGAGGTTGAGCGTAGGGTACATGGGCATAGGCTTGTGGTGGAGGATGATATGGCTGCGGTGGTGGTGGTGTGGCATGGTAAGATGGTGGTGTAGGAAGGATGGGGGCTTGGGTGGTGTATGGTGAGAGAAGGTAGGACGGCGTGGAGCTGCATTGATGGATGAGGTGAAGGTGCCGGTGTTTTGACCTATAGCAACAAGCATAGTTTCACGAGATTGATAGGATAAAAGCTGAAAACACATGTCACCAAGTGTATGTAATGTCCCAGGTTTAGAGTCAATCGAGGGGTAGATTTTAGAAAGGGATGTGCATTGCATCGTAAATTCTGGGGAAATTTCGCGCTTTTAAAACAAAACTGCATCGAAGGGGGACAAGTTTCTCTCTCGACACCTTACAGTTAGGGTTTCGAGAGTGCGACAAACTTGCTTCTCATTCAATTAAGTTAGGGTTTTGAGAAGAGAGGAGAGAAGTGCATTACAACTTTAAGTTGCATGATTGAATTCAAACCACTTGTGTTTGAATTTCAAATTCAAACACCACATGATTATTTCATAATTCAATATTGAGGTAATTCTTCAAACAAATATTAAATAATAAAGAATATGAACAATACAAATATTAAGTAAAGCTCATTAGAGAAAATTGGAGCTTTATTGATAATCACACAAGAGACATTGTCTTTACAATATTCAGATTTGAAATATAAAATATTACAACACATTACAAGAATTGACAAAATTGGAAAAACAAAAAGAAAGAAAATTACAATGAAATAATCTATCCTAAACTACAAGTTGCTCTTCATAAAATCTTGGATCAAGATGATATTGCACTTCATCTTGATCATCTCCAAGTTCCCTGCACACAAACAAAGCTAAACACAAGTTATGCCAAGTGGCATTGCCACTTGGCAGGTTAGCAAGAAAATGGTTATGGGAGAGGATATGACCACAAGCTGCCGAGCTGATCCTCTCACAGCCCAAGTCCCAATCAGCACCAGGTACACACACACACACTAGCTGCTCACACAGCTAGTGTGCATGCACAACAGCAACTCACACAGCCTGTGAGTCACCAAGTATTGCCAGGAAGTGTTGTCGACCAGAGAAGAAAGGGACAGACAGATAAAAGCCTCCACAATAAACCCTAACCAGTCCATCGACACAAGCAACTGGGTAAGTGCATCAAGAACACAAGAACACTTAGAACAGAGTGAACAGAGAAACCACCGTGAAATCATCCAGGGACAGTTTCACCAAGAACTGTCAACTGTGAACAAGCACAAGATGGAGTAGAGCAAGCTCAAGCTAGCCAGGAGGAGCAGGGCAAGCTTAAGTCATCAATCAGAAGCAAACCTCTACACTAACACCAAATTTCTAGGAGCTGGAGTGAGGTATACCAGATAAACATGAGCAAACCATGGTTTTGCTCATAATCAAGCATGTGTATATGTCACAGAAGCAAAAGAGGGTAGAAACCCTATTTGTATCATCACTTGGCTACTAGCCATTTGGTGCAAGCAAAGAGGGGAGAGGCCAATAGGAAATCATCCAAGGGAACACTAGTTATGTCAAATCGATGGCACAACTAAGGAAATCCAGCAAAGGATGGATTCACAGCTAGCCTAGCCCAAATCACTTAGCACCTACAGCTAGTAATACCATCAGACAGATAGGCAACCTGTGCCTATTTTTGTTTGTCAACAGTAAAGCTCACTGGAAATCCAACAAGGGATTGTCCAGTGATGCATTCATCGAGCCACAGCCAGCCAACAGGGGTGGGAGCTTCCTGAACAGCAAGAATTGCTGTTGAGGCCACCTCAACCACTGAAACAGCCCCAAATCACAAGCCTTGCACAGTTATCATCACCAGAAGGGTTCAAATGATGGACTAGGGTACACAACCAAGGGTTGGCATCCATCTAGCCTGTCACAATTAAAAAGATGATCATAACTGCAAGCAGTTCACATCATTTATCCATTCAGCCAAGAAAGTCAACACAGATAAATGAAATACACAAGCAATAGATGCACCAGAGCCTTGCTGATGATCCAACGGATCATTGCAAGCATTAGCTGATGCTTAAGCCAGCACCAGCACACACCAGGCCAAGCCTGTGTGATGCACACACAACACAGAGTGAGCAATAGTGAGGCACAGTTATGAAACAACATCATTTACAAGCAACTGATGATCATGTGATCATCAGAAGCTTGCTAGAGCATGCCGATGCATGCTAGAGCATCACCGAGCGAGCAGACAGGAGAACCGATCAATGAAATAGCCACATATAGTCAATAATTGCGCCACAGTTAATCAAATCAATGAATTATGATTGTATCCAGAAGCACTCCATCAAGGGATGGAGCTATTAATGCAACAGATAGGTTCAATTGAGCATGTCCATGAATTAGAGCACAGATAATAGCACATCAGGAGCATTGGCACTTACCAAAGGCAAGGATCATCACAGCATGATCAAGCCAGAAGCAAGCCATTGCATACTGATACGTCTCCGACGTATCGATAATTTCTTATGTTCTATGCCATATTATTGATGATACCTACATGTTTTATGCACACTTTATGTCATATTCGTGCATTTTCTGGAACTAACCTATTAACAAGATGCCGAAGTGCCGTTCTCGTTTTACGCTGTTTTTGGTTTCGTAAATCCTAGTAACGAAATATTCTCGGAATTGGACGAAACGAAGACCCAGGGGCCTATTTTGCCACGAACCTTCCAGAAGACCGAAGAGCATACGAAATGGGGCCACGAGGTGGCCAGACCACATGGCGGCGCGGCCAAGGGGGGGCCCGCGCCGCCCTGTGGTGTGGGCCCCTCGTGAGCCCCCCGACTCTGCCCTTCCGCCTACTTAAAGCCTCCGTCGCGAAACCCCTGAGGCGAAAAACCACGATACGGAAAACCTTACTGAGACGCCGCCGCCGCCGATCCCATCTCGGGGGATTCTGGAGATCTCCTCCGGCACCCTGCCGGAGAGGGGATTCATCTCCCGGAGGACTCTACACCGCCATGGTCGCCTCCGGAGTGATGAGTGAGTAGTTCACCCCTGGACTATGGGTCCATAGCAGTAGCTAGATGGTTGTCTTCTCCTCATTGTGCTTCATTGTTGGATCTTGTGAGCTGCCTAACATGATCAAGATCATCTATCCGTAATACTCTATGTTGTGTTTGTCGGGATCCGATGGATAGAGAATACCATGTTATGTTAATTATCAAGTTATTACATATGTGTTGTTTATGATCTTGCATGCTCTCCGTTACTAGTAGAGGCTCCGGCCAAGTTTTTGCTTTTAACTCCAAGAGGGAGTATTTATGCTCGATAGTGGGTTCATGCCCGCATTGACACCGGGACAAGTGACGTAAAGTTCTAAGGTTGTGTTGTGCTCGTTGCCACTAGGGATAAAACATTGGCGCTATGTCCGAGGATGTAGTTGTTGATTACATTACGCACCATACTTAATGCAATTGTCTCGTTGCTTTGCAACTTAATATCGGAAAGGGTTCGGACGATAACCCGAAGGTGGACTTTTTAGGCATAGATGCAGTTGGATGGCGGTCTATGTACTTTGTCGTAATGCCCAATTAAATCTCACTATACTTATCATGCCATGTATGTGAATTGTTATGCCCTCTCTATTTGTCAATTGCCCGACTGTAATTTGTTCACCCAACATGCTTTTATCTTATGGGAGAGACACCTCTAGTGAACTGTGGACCCCGGTCTATTCCTTTAATACTGAAATACAAATCTGCTGCAATACTTGTTTTACTGTTTTCTCTGCAAACAATCATCTTCCACACAATACGGTTAATCCTTTGTTACAGCAAGCCGGTGAGATTGACAACCTCACTGTTTCGTTGGGGCAAAGTACTTTGGTTGTGTTGTGCAGGTTCCACGTTGGCGCCGGAATCTCCGGTGTTGCGCCGCACTACATCCCGCCGCCATCAACCTTCAACCTGCTTCTTGACTCCTGCTGGTTCGATTAAACCTTGGTTTCTTACTGAGGGAAACTTGCCGCTGTGCGCATCACACCTTCCTCTTGGGGTTCCCAACGGACGTGTCAACTACACGCATCAAGCAAATTTCTGGCGCCGTTGCCGGGAAATCAAGACACGCCGCAAGGGGAGTCTCCACTTCTCAATCTCTTTACTTTGTTTTTGTCTTGCTTTATTTTATTTACTACTTTGTTTGCTGCATTATATCAAAACACAAAAAAATTAGTTGCTAGCTTTACTTTATTTACTGTCTTGTTTGCCATATCAAAAATACAAAAAAAATTAGTTTACTTGCATTTACTTTATCTAGTTTGTTTTATTTACTACTGCTAAAATGGCCAACCCTGAAAATACTAAGTTGTGTGACTTCACTAGCACAAATAATAATGATTTCCTATGCACACCTATTGCTCCACCTGCTACTACGTGCAGAATTCTTTGAAATTAAACCTGCTTTACTTAATCTTGTCATGAGAGAGCAATTTTCTGGTGTTAGTTCTGATGATGCTGCTGCCCATCTCAATAATTTTGTTGAACTATGTGAAATGCAAAAGTATAAAATTAAAATTGTTTCCTTTCTCATTAAGAGGAAGAGCTAAAGATTGGTTGCTATCTCTGCCTAAGAATAGTATTGATTCCTGGACTAAATGCAAGGATGCTTTTATTGGTAGATATTATCCCCCTGCTAAAATTATATCTTTGAGGAGTAGCATAATGAATTTTAAACAATTGGATAATGAACATGTTGCTCAAGCTTGGGAAAGAATGAAATCTCCGGTTAAAAATTGCCCAACCCATGGATCGACTACTTGGATGATCATCCAAACCTTCTATGCAGGACTAAATTTTTCTTCGCGGAATTTATTGGATTCAGCTGCTGGAGGTACCTTTATGTCCATCACTCTTGGTGAAGCAACAAAGCTTCTTGATAATATGATGATTAATTACTCTGAATGGCACACGGAAAGAGCTCCACAAGGTAAGAAGGTAAATTCCGTTGAAGAATCCTCTTCCTTGAATGATAAGGTTGATGCTATTATGTCTATGCTTGCGAATGATAGGACTAATGTTGATCCTAATAATGTTCCACTAGCTTCATTGGTTGCCCAAGAAGAACATGTTGATGTAAACTTCATTAAAAATAATAATTTCAACAACAATGCTTATCGGAACAATCCTAGTAATAACTATAGGCCATATCCTTATAATAATGGTAACGGTTATGCTAATTCTTATGGGAATTCTTACAACAATAATAGGAATACACCCCTGGACTTGAAGCCATGCTTAAAGAATTTATTAGTACACAAACTGTTTTTAACAAATCTGTTGAGGAAAAGCTCAATAAAATTGATATTCTTGTTTCTAGAGTTGATAGTCTTGCCTCAGATGTTGATCTTTTGAAATCGAAAGTTATGCCTAATAGGGATATTGAAAATAAAATTGTTACTACAGCAAATGCCATCCAAGTTAGAATTAATGAGAATATAAGATTAATGGCTGAACTGCGTGCTAGGTGGGATAGAGAAGAAAATGAAAAACTAGCTAAAAAGGAAAATGTAGCTAAAGTTTGGACTATTACTACCACTAGAAATGCTAATGATTCACATGTTGCTGCACCTCCTACTATCAATAATAAAATAATTGGTGTTGGCAATGCTTCTACTCCTAGTGCAAAGCGCGCAAAATTACCTGAAACTGCTGAAACTGCTTGTGATAAAACTGCTGAAATTTTTTCCAACCTTGGGGATGATAATCCCATTGCTTTAGATTGTAATGATTTAGATTTTGATGATTGCCACATCTCTGAAGTTATAAAGTTCTTGCAAAAACTTGCTAAGAGTCCCAATGCTAGTGCTATAAACTTGGCTTTCACAAAACATATTACAAATGCTCTCATAAAAGCTAGAGAAGAGAAACTAAAACTTGAAACTTCTATTCCTAGAAAGCTAGAGGATGGTTGGGAGCCCATCATTAAAATGAGAGTCAAAGATTTTGATTGTAATGCTTTATGTGATCTTGGTGCAAGTATTTCTGTTATGCCTAAGAAAGTCTATGATATGCTTGACTTGCCACCATTGAAAAATTGTTATTTGGATGTTAACCTCGCTGATAATGCTAAAAAGAAACCTTTGGGGAGAATTGATAATTTTCATATTATGGTTAACAATAACCTTGTCCCCGTTGATTTTGTTGTCTTGGATATTGAATGCAATGCATCTTGCCCCATTATATTGGGAAAACCTTTTCTTCGAACCGTTGGTGCTACTATTGATATGAAGGAAGGTAATATTAAATATCAATTTCCTCTCAAGAAAGGTATGGAACACTTCTCTAGAAAGAGAATGAAGGTACCTTATGATTCTATTATTAGAACAAATTATGATGTTGATGCTTCACCCTTCGATAACACTTGAGTTACACTTTCTGCGCCTAGCTGAAAGGCGTTAAAGAAAAGCGCTTATGGGAGACAACCCATGTTTTTACTCCAGTATTTTTGTTTTATATTTGTGTCTTGGAAGTTTTTTACTACTGTAGCAACCTCTCCTTATCTTAGTTTTGAGTTTTGTTGTGCCAAGTAAAGTCTTTGATAGTAAAGTAAGTACTAGATTTGGATTACTCGCGCAGTTACAGATTTCTTTGCTGTCACGAATCTAGGTCTACCTCCCTGTAGGTAGCTCAGAAAATTAAGCCAATTTACGAGCATGATCCTCAGATATGTACGCAACTTTCATTCAATTTGAGAATTTTCGTTTGAGCAAGTCTGGTGGCCTAATAAAATCCATCTTTACGGACTGTTCTGTTTTGACAGATTCTGCCTTTTATTTCGCATTGCCTCTTTTGCTATGATGGATGAATTTCTTTGATCCACTAATGTCCAGTAGCTTTATGCAATGCCCAGAAGTGTTAAGAATGATTGTGTCACCTCTGAACATGTGAATTTTTATTATGCACTAACCCTCTAATGAGTTGTTTCGAGTTTGGTGTGAAGGAAGTTTTCAAGGATCAAGAGAGGAGTATGATGAAATATGATCAAGGAGAGTGAAAGCTCTAAGCTTGGGGATGCCCCGGTGGTTCACCCCTGCATATTATAAGAAGACTCAAGCTGTCTAAGCTTGGGGATGCCCAAGGCATCCCCTTCTTCATCGACAACATTATCGGGTTCCTCCCCTGAAACTATATTTTTATTCCGTCACATCTTATGCACTTTGCTTGGAGCGTCGGTTTGTTTTTGTTTTTTGTTTTGTTTGAATAAAATGGATCCTAGCATTCACTTTATGGGAGAGAGACACGCTCCGCTGTAGCATATGGACAAATATGTCCTTAAGCTCTACTCATAGTATTCATGGCGAAGTTTCTTCTTCGTTAAATTGTTATATGGTTGGAATTGGAAAATGCTACATGTAGTAACTCTAAAATGTCTTGGATAATTTGATACTTGGCAATTGTTGTGCTCATGTTTAAGCTCTTGCATCATATACTTTGCACCCATTAATGAAGAAACACTTAGAGCTTGCTAATTTGGTTTGCATATTTGGTTTCTCTAGAGTCTAGATAACATCTAGTATTGAGTTTTGAACAACAAGGAAGACGGTATGGAGTCTTATAATGTTTACAATATGTCTTTTATGTGAGTTTTGCTGTACCGTTCATCCTTGTGTTTGTTTCAAATAACCTTGCTAGCCTAAACCTTGTATCGAGAGGGAATACTTCTCATGCATCCAAAATACTTGAGCCAACCACTATGCCATTTGTGTCCACACTACCTACCTACTACATGGTATTTATCCGCCATTCCAAAGTAAATTGCTTGAGTGCTACCTTTAAAATTCCATCATTCACCTTTGCAATATATAGCTCATGGGACAAATAGCTTAAAAACTATTGTGGTATTGAATATGTACTTATGCACTTTATCTCTTATTAAGTTGCTTGTTGTGCGATAACCATGTTTCTGGGGACGCAACCAACTATTCTTTGTTGAATATCATGTGAGTTGCTATGCATGTCCGTCTTGTCTGAAGTAAGAGAGATCTACCACCTTAATGGTTGGAGCATGCATATTGTTAGAGAAGAACATTGGGCCGCTAACTTAAGCCATGAGTCATGGTGGAAGTTTCAGTTTTGGACACACATCCTCAATCTCATATGAGAATAATAATTGTTGCCACATGCTTATGCATTAAAGAGGAGTCCATTATCTGTTGTCCATGTTGTCCCGGTATGGATGTCTAAGTTGAGAATAATCAAAAGCGAGAAATCCAAAATGCGAGCTTTCTCCTTAGACCTTTGTACGAAGCGGCATGGAGGTACCCCATTGTGACACTTGGTTAAAACATGTGCATTGCAAAGATCCGGTAGTCCAAGCTAATTAGGACAAGGTGCGGGCACTATTAGTATATTATGCATGAGACTTGCAACTTGTAAGATATAATTTACATAATTCATATGCTTTATTACTACCGTTGACAAAATTGTTTCATGTTTTCAAAATAAAAGCTCTAGCACAAATATAGCAATCGATGCTTTCCTCTTTGAAGGACCATTCTCTTTACTTTTATGTTGAGTCAGTTCACCTATCTCTCTCCACCTCAAGAAGCAAACACTTGTGTGAACTGTGCATTGATTCCTACATATTTGCATATTGCACTTGTTATATTACTCTATGTTGACAATTATCTATGAGATATACATGTTACAAGTTGAAAGCAACCGCTGAAACTTAATCTTCCTTTGTGTTGCTTCAATACCTTTACTTTGATTTATTGCTTTATGAGTTAACTCTTATGCAAGACTTATTGATGCTTGTCTTGAAGTACTATTCATGAAAAGTCTTTGCTTTATGATTCACTTGTTTACTCATGACATTACCATTGTTTTGATCGCTGCATCCACTACATATGTTTACAAATAGTATGATCAAGGTTATGATGGCATATCACTTCGGAAATTATCTTTGTTATCGTTTTACCTGCTCGGGACGAGCAGTAACTAAGCTTGGGGATGCTTGATACGTCTCCGACGTATCGATAATTTCTTATGTTCTATGCCATATTATTGATGATACCAACATGTTTTATGCACACTTTATGTCATATTCGTGCATTTTCCGGAACTAACCTATTAACAAGATGCCGAAGTGCCGCTCTCTGTTTTCTCGCTGTTTTTGGTTTCGGAAATCCTAGTAACGAAATATTCTCGGAATTGGACGAAACGAAGACCCAGGGGCCTATTTTTCCACGAACCTTCCAGAAGACCGAAGAGTATACGAAGTGGGGCCACGAGGTGGCCAGACCACATGGCGGCGCGGCCAAGGGGGGGGCCGCGCCGCCCTGTGGTGTGGGCCCCTCGTCAGCCCCCCGACTCGCCCTTCCGCCTACTTAAAGCCTCCGTCGCGAAACCCCCGAGGCGAAAAACCACGATACGGAAAACCTTACCGAGACGCCGCCGCCGCCGATCCCATCTCGGGGATTCGGAGATCTCCTCCGGCACCCTGCCGGAGAGGGGATTCATCTCCCGGAGGACTCTACACCGCCATGGTCGCCTCCGGAGTGATGAGTGAGTAGTTCACCCCCGGACTATGGGTCCATAGCAGTAGCTAGATGGTTGTCTTCTCCTCATTGTGCTTCATTGTTGGATCTTGTGAGCTGCCTAACATGATCAAGATCATCTATCCGTAATACTCTATGTTGTGTTTGTCGGGATCCGATGGATAGAGAATACCATGTTATGTTAATTATCAAGTTATTACATATGTGTTGTTTATGATCTTGCATGCTCTCCGTTACTAGTAGAGGCTCGGCCAAGTTTTTGCTTTTAACTCCAAGAGGGAGTATTTATGCTCGATAGTGGGTTCATGCTCGCATTGACACCGGGACAAGTGATGTAAAGTTCTAAGGTTGTGTTGTGCTTGTTGCCACTAGGGATAAAACATTGGCGCTATGTCCGAGGATGTAGTTGTTGATTACATTACGCACCATACTTAATGCAATTGTCTGTTGCTTTGCAACTTAATACTGGAAGGGGTTCGGACGATAACCTGAAGGTGGAATTTTTAGGCATAGATGCAGTTGGATGGCGGTCTATGTACTTTGTCGTAATGCCCAATTAAATCTCACTATACTTATCATGCCATGTATGTGCATTGTTATGCCCTCCCTATTTGTCAATTGCCCGACTGTAATTTGTTCACCCAACATGCTTTTATCTTATGGGAGAGACACCTCTAGTGAACTGTGGACCCCGGTCTATTCCTTTAATACTGAAATACAAATCTGTCGCAATACTTGTTTCATCGTTTTCTCCGCAAACAATCATCTTCCACACAATACGGTTAATCCTTTGTTACAGCAAGCCGGTGAGATTGACAACCTCACTGTTTCGTTGGGGCAAAGTACTTTGGTTGTGTTGTGCAGGTTCCACGTTGGCGCCGGAATCTCTGGTGTTGCGCCGCACTACATCCCGCCGCCATCAACCTTCAACGTGCTTTTTGACTCCTACTGGTTCGATTAAACCTTGGTTTCTTACTGAGGGAAACTTGCCGCTGTGCGCATCACACCTTCCTCTTGGGGTTCCCAACGGACGTGTCAACTACACGCATCACATACACAGGAGAGGCATGGATACAGAGCAACAGCAGGAGTCAAGATAATTAAACAAAGCATCATAGTATGCTTTTGAACAAAAGCTCATAAGCTAGAACAGCAGGTGCTAGAGAAGAACAACACAGCAGCAGCACAGCAGCACAAGCAGCGTAGCAGCAGCACAGCAGCAGCACAGCAGCATACGCGTATACACAGCTAGCAAGGCGTAGCAGCTGCAGCACATCGGCACGGCCAGCATCTCTACGAGGAGAAGCAGGCCAGTGGCCAAGCTAGACGAAGAGGAGGAGGAGGAGAAGAAGTAGAACAGGTAGAAAAAGGAAGGAGAAGCACATACCGGGGAGGAGATGGCCGACACGGTCATGGCGGCCACGGCGGCACCAGGCCTAGCCAAGCCAAGCCCTGGCGACCACCACAGCACCCCAGCGCTGCACCACGCGCCTGTGGGGCGCCAAGAAGAAGGGCCACGGCCTCTCCAACGCACGGCGGCGGCGGACGCCGAAGGCCTGGCGCACTGGAGGGTCGATGGAAAGCGAACGGCGACGCAAGCGTCAAATCGACTTGGACCATCAGGTTCGTCGTCGAGAGGCGGTCCAGATCCGCACCACCTCGTCGCCGGCGACGGCCGGAGGCGGCGGAATTAAAGCGGCGACGGCGGAGGCGATTTTGGTCGCGGGAACCCGAAGGGGATTAGGGTTAGAGAGTGAGGGCGAAAGACGACGCGACTGGGTCGGTTGGACCGAGCCCAGTGGGCTGGTCCAACCTAACCAGCTCGGTCGCCTGACAGATGGGCCCGAGGGGTATTTTGGACATTTCCAAAATACCCATTTAAATGAGTGTTTCTAAGAATTTTATAAAATAGAATATAGCTCTAAAAAAATAATTAAAAATATGAAAAATGCTCAGCATAAAATTCTCTATCATAATAAAATATGAAATGGAATTTTTGAAGACAAACATAATTAAGTCCTAATTAGATGATTAAAATAATCATTTAAATCACACCTTATATTTTCAATAATAAAAATAAGCCCATTAATGCTTTTGGATTTTAAAAACACCTTGACAACATATCAAGGTTGTATTTTACCCTAAACAGATTATCCCTAAATTATTCTTAGTATTAACCTCTCACATGAAATAATAAGACATCGGAAGGGGGGAACAAACCCTAAAAATGGAATCATGCATAAATGCTTCTTTAACCATTGCCCTTATCGGACAATGATGCTATTTTTCAGCAACAGAGGACAAGGGTCAGTCCACACCATCCAACGGCAACACTTTGCAGTGTTCAGGGAAGTTCATCACTTGCGCATGCCATTCGAGTATTTTTACCAAATTACTTGCAAAGTACTATGTTTAACACTATTGCATAAAAAGCAAAACCACTATTTTCATAACTATGAATATGACTATGTGGTGGGCAATGGAACCATGGATTGTGTGGATACGGTGGAGGTTCCATTGCAAGGGTTATATCCATCTAGGATTAAACAACAAATGTCGTCCAGTGATTCTTGTGCCGTAATACCCATGTTAACCATAAGATCCGGAGTGGGACGGAGTAGTCAAAAGTGTTTCCACCTCTCGTTCATCAACGGATGCGCATTACTGTAGGCACTTGATTTCGAGAGACATGATGCAGGTTGGGGAACCCGTAGAAGTCCCCACGGTAATGTGGTCTATGATGGGTTGCAACTGCCGGCGAAGGAATGTATGATAGAGCTCTGCATTGTCGTCGTGGTCGGGGTCCATCCTTAATTGGTGTAAGAGGACCGGCGAGGACCCAGGGTCGGAGATTGCAAAAAAGGGTGGGTGTTCGAGGTAGCGGAGGAACATGATTGGCTAGATCTTATACCGGGCCTCACACCGAAGGAAGTGTGGACGGGAAACCTGCCCGGTTGGCACCAAGGTTAAGATCTCTTATGAGTAAAGCAGCACACCTCTGCAGAGTGTAATGAATCGTGACCTGTCACTCCCTGTTCCGGGATTTGGAACTGCGAACGCTGCCGGAAAGGAACTCCATGAAGTTCTAGTAAACCGGTGAAGGCTGACGGACATAGTTCTTTGAAATAAAAGCAACCTCTTGAAGAAATGTTTATCAAAACGTGCATTGGTATTAGACTTTCTGGTCTAATATCGTAGCTAGTGCATTAAACATCTCTTTTCTATAATGAACTTGTTGAGTACGCTCGTACTCATACCACTCTTAAATCCCCTGCTTAGATTGTCTGAATCATCTGGAGGAGGACAACGACAACCCTGAAGGAGCCGAAGTCATCGGCTATGAAGAACCGGACCTCTCTGGAGGTGTTGAAGGTGTAGACTACCTTATAGTCTACGGAACCGAGGAGGGTTCTGGAGGAGAGCAGGCTTAGACTTACCTAGTAGTAGAAGTATCCGAGCAGTACGAACTCTTAGTACTTAACTGCCCGAGGAGAATAAATGTATAATCTAGTAAGACTTATATATTGTAAGTTAAGGTGGGTTCACCTCGAACCCAGGAGTATTCCTCTTAGGACCCAAGAGGAGCTCCGAGATGATATGTACATATTGCTTGTAATAATAAATGAATGAGTTATGGACCTGCTATGTTCTATTGTACTACTCTGAGGGATGTAATATTTGCGGATTGGTACTTCGCAAATGTTATATCAACGACTGGCATACTACAACATGAAGTGGTATGCAAGGTCCCCACAGTGTAGTAGAGGGATTTGCATTAATGGAGGCAACCAGAGGGGTGTAGGAGCCATCAAGACCATTGTGGATGTAGTCCTTGAGCTCGTCATCATCGACTTTCTTTCCCGCAGCAGCAAGTTCAGCGGCGAAACCCTTCATCTTGGTGAGAAACTGAGAGGCAGTCATAGCAAGCTTCTTCGTATTTGTGAGAGCTCCACGCAGCAATGAAACACGAGACTTGGATTGGGTGGAAAAGAGTTCAAGAATAGCCTTCCAAACCTCGTTGGCGTGAACCAGACCATACACATGAGAGAGTAGATCATCGCCAAGGGAATTGACGAGGAAGCTCGCCACAGCTTGATCCTTGGTGACCCAGGTCTCATACTCGGGGTTGGGGATGGTGATTGTTTTCTTGTCCGCGTCCTCTGCCTCCAGGGTCTCAGGCGGAGCTTTTTCTGTACCATCCAGAAACCCGACAACACGGGCCACTAGTAGGAAAAGCCTCATCAGTGGCGCACCAAAAATGGCTTCTGTGGCGCATGGGAGGTGCGCCACAGAAACGTCGCCACAAAAATAAGGTTTACGTGGCGCACCTGCCCATGCGCCACGAGAATTAAGGTTTACGTGGCCACAGAAAGCGTGCGCCACGGAATTGGTTTTCGGTGCGCCACAGAATTTGCTTGTATTATACACGATTTTGTGTCTGCTCGCTATACACATGCGGTTTATAGACAGACAATATACGGATATACAGAGTTATATACGAGCAACATTCAGATATAATATAAATATCATGTACATTGCACGGATATAACATAGACATCATCATCACATTACTTAGAGCCCGATCGAGATACATATATAGTGGCAAGTGTCAAATGTTTTGCATACAACTCTTAATTCATACAAAATTCACAATTTCGAGATACAAAGTAGTCTTCATCCGGTTCCTCCTTTGCTCCCTCATCTCTACCCACCGGGCTCGCTTGCATCGGGGTCCTTCATCCAGTTCCTACTATGATGAAAATGGAAGAAAGTGAGACCAACAAGTCCGATGCACAAGAGAAATGGAATAAATGCCTCATACATTGTTGGTCAACACAAATATTAACATTAAGGGACGGCGTAAGTGAGACCAAGTCCGATGCACAAGAGATTGATATTTGTGCTATCTTACCAGGCTCACTTACGCCACCCCCGAGTGTACGTTGACCAAACATTTTAATCATCGGCATTTTGAAAATCTCAAAGCAAATGGAATGACAAAATGGAATAAGTGCCTCATACATTGTTGGTCAACACAAATACTATGGTCGAAACCATAGTTGCAGTATACACCGCAGTATACTTTGCGAAGGGCCCCCTTTCCCGGCCGCCGTTCAGTGAACGGGTGCTTGACGACACAACGACGCCGATCTGCCTCTCCGGCGCGGAACCACGGCAGTCCTTCGCCGTCCGGTGAACGAGTCCTTGATGCAAAGACCGTGCCGGCCTGCCCAGCATTATGCCGGGCCGTGTTGCCGCGCTCGGGCCGTGCCCGCGCCTCGCACTGTTCGCCTTTTGCCCGGTGAACCAATAGACTGATCGTTGGAATAAGGAAACCGATGACGGCCGGTCGCAAGATTAAATTGCGATCGGCCATCATCGGCTTCCTTATTCCAACGATTGGTCTATTCGTTCACCGGCAAAGAGGCGAAGAGTGCGAGCGCGTGAGACACGGCCGAAACGCGGCAACGAGGGTCGGCATGATGCTAGGGAGGCTAGCACCGTCTTTGCATTAAGGACTCGTTCACGTACTGGACGGCGAGAGAAGAAAAGTGGTGATGCGCCGGAGAGGCAGGTCGGCGTTGTTGTCTCGTCAAAGACTCATTCACGGAACGGCGGCCGGGGAAAGGGGGGCCCGTCTACAAAGTATATTGCGGCGTATAGGTGACCAAACATTCTAATCATCGGCACTAAAATGGAAGAAAGAGCCAAGTGGTATCTCAACTAGATATCATATGCCTCATACTTTGTTGGTCGAAAGAAATATTAACATTCGGGATGGGGTCGGTGAGGCCAGGTAGGATGCACAAGAGATTGATATTTGTGCCATCGCACCGGGCTCACTGGCCCCACCCCGAGTGTACAAGTGACCAAACAATTTAATCATCGGCACTAAATGGAAGAAAGGCCAATGCAATTAAGAAGTAGCTAGTATGAACTAAATGGAATGCCTCATACTTTGTTGGGCGAAACAAATATTAACATCCGGGGATGGAGTAAGCGAGGCCAGGTAGGATGCACAAAATATTGATACTTGTGCCATCATACCAGGCTCACTTGCTCCACCCCGAGTGTACGAGTGATCGACCAACCATCTAATCATCGACAAGTACAAAAACACCAACAAACCAGCAACCATGGTGACATAAGTCAAGATGCTCAAACACACATAGAATGCATGGAGAAGATGCTCCAAAGGGATTATTCATCACTTGGTATATAGACCAAGTGATGCTGGCAAAAGAGAGGCCAATCAAGAACTAGTAAATCCAAGTAAGTGATAGATATGCCTAAACAAGCAACAACACATAGCATATCCCAGCTAACCGGATGAGACAAGTCTTGGTAGCCAACTGAATCACCTAGCACCACCTAGCCTTTTAAAACCATCGAAACAGTCCTTTTTCTTCAAAGGATACCACAGTGGCATTCATTTACATGATCCCCTACTGTGGATATCTCTATTTTCATCAAAGCCAACAAGAAATAGAAATTTATCATTACTCGAGTTGAGTTCAAAACAAAGCTGGGGTACCATAAGGGATTATTCATCACTTAGTAGTAACCAAGTGATGTCGGCAAGAGAGAGGCCAAGTCCGAGCTAGTCAATCCGGTAGAGATGGATATGCATAAGTAAGCAAGAACACATAGCCTATCCAAGTTAACCGAGATAAAACCAACCTTGATAGCCAACTTAATAACCTAGCATCACCTAGTCTTTTAAACCATCGAAACTTCCCATTTTCTTCAAAGGATACCACGAGTGGCATTCATTTACATGATTCCCTAATGTGAATATCTCTATTTTAGTATCTGTTCTTATCCAAGTTTTTGCCTCAGCCTTTGCATCATTGGCTAAGCCAAGACATCAAGCATCTGGCCAGGGAGCTTCTTTCTTTTTAGGGAACTATATGAACTATATGCACATGATCAAGTAAGCATAGTAGCATACCATAAGCTCACAAGAATCCATCAAGTAAATCTTCACAAGGATACCACGAGTAGCATAGTAGCATACCATAAGCTCACAAGAATCCATCATTTTCTTCACAAGGATATCACGAGTAGCATACCATAGTAGCATTTCATGCATTTAAATGAACCAAGTAGCATCAAAACCAACCAAATGTCCAACTAGCAAGCAATACCAAGTGAGCAAGTCTTCATTACCTTGTACAGAGTTCAGACATGGATTTATTTCCAACAAAGGATGGAAATCAAATTAACATCATTGAATTAAATTGAATCATTACCATCACATGGTTCATCAATAACAAGTGGCAGTAAACCTCCACAAACAACAGGTACATATGATCCAGTAAGCCACACAGGCATAGCAAGTGATATAAGTTGACAATAACCAACACCAATATGTAGTAGCAGCATAGAAGTGTCACTGATATAGAACACTCCAATAAGCATCACTAGCTCACCAGTTAATGGTAAGCAAGTACGAGAGAGGCATAGACAATTTCTATTGCTTAAGACAAGCAACAACAAGGATTAGCAGCATAACAATATACTAACCACTAGCAATCCAGGCTCCAAATGGACACCATATGAAGCAAAACGATTAGGGGCAATGCATCCAGAGCAACAGCAGCAATGCATCCACAGCAACAACAGCAATAAACCTAGCAACACAAGCAAGCGCACGACTCCTACGTGACCATCTTCGCCGACATCGACCTCAACCACGCCGACCTGGCCAGCCAACCGAGCGAGCATTTCGTCGAGCACGTTGTGCTCGCGCGGGGGAGGAAGAGGGAGGGGAGGGGAGGGAGCTCACCGACGACGACGGCAGTTGTGGAGGAGCTCACCGACGACGACGGCAGGGGTGGAGGTCGCGGCAGCTCCTCCACCTTGACGCGGCGGCGGCTCCTCCACCTTGACGCCGCGCCGGCCCCTCCTCCTCCACGCCGCAGCGGCTTGTGCTGCTGGTGGCGGGGATGGGTGGAGCGTGGCGGCATGCGGCCCTCGCGGAGGAAGGCAGCGGCGGCGGCGACAGCGACGGCAGCGCTCGCCATGGAAGGCGGCGGCGCGGGGAGAGGGGAGAGGGGAGAGAGTGGTATACGGGCGAGGGAGGGGTACGGCCATGATATAGGACACATTATTTCTGTGGCGCACTGATACGTCTCCAACATATCGATAATTTCTTGTGTTCCATGCCACATTATTGATGTTATCTACATGTTTTATGCACACTTTATATCATATTCGTGCATTTTCTGGAACTAACCTATTAACAAGATGCCGAAGTGCCAGTTGCTGTTTTCTGCTATTTTTGGTTTCAGAAATCCTAGTAAAGAAATATTCTCGGAATTGGACGAAATAAAAGCCCAGAGGCCTATTTTCTCACGAAGCTTCCAGAAGACCGAAGACGAGACGAAGAGGGGCCACGGGGTGGCCAAACCCTAGGGCGGCGCGGCCCCCCCTTGGCCGCGCGGCCCTGTGGTGTGGGCCCCCCGTGCCGCCTCTTGACTTGCCCTTCCGCCTACAAATAGCCTCCGTGACGAAACCCCCAGTACCGAGAGCCACGATACGGAAAACATTGCTGAGACGCCGTCGCCGCCGATCCCATCTCGGGGGATCCTGGAGATCGCCTCCGGCACCCTGCCGGAGAGGGGAATCATCTCCCGGAGGACTCTACACCGCCATGGTCGCCTCCGGAGTGATGAGTGAGTAGTCTACCCCTGGACTATGGGTCCATAGCAGTAGCTAGATGGTTGTCTTCTCCCCATTGTGCTATCATTGTCGGATCTTGTGAGCTGCCTATCATGATCAAGATCATCTATCCGTAATTCTATATGTTGCGTTTGTTGGGATCCGATGAATAGAGAATACTTGTTATGTTGATTATCAAAGTTATGCTTATGTGTTGTTTATGATCTTGCATGCTCTCCGTTACTAGTAGATGCTCTGGCCAAGTAGATGCTTGTAACTCCAAGAGGGAGTACTTATGCTCGATAGTGGGTTCATGCCCGCATTGACACCGGGACAGATGACGTGAAAGTTCTAAGGTTGTGTTGTGCTTGTTGCCACTAGGGATAAAACATTGATGCTATGTCTAAGGATGTAGTTGTTGATTACATTACGCACCATACTTAATGCAATTGTCTGTTGTTTGCAACTTAATACTTGGAGGGGTTCGGATGATAACTCTGAAGGTGGACTTTTTAGGCATAGATGCAGTTGGATGGCGGTCTATGTACTTTGTCGTAATGCCCAATTAAATCTCACTATACTCATCATGATATGTATGTGCATTGTCATGCTCTCTTTATTTGTCAATTGCCCAACTGTAATTTGTTCACCCAACATGCTTGTTCGTCTTATGGGAGAGACACCTCTAGTGAACTGTGGACCCCGGTCCAATTCTCTTTACTCGAAATACAATCTACTGCAATACTTGTTCTACTGTTTTCTGCAAACAATCATCTTCCACACAATACGGTTAATCCTTTGTTACAGCAAGCCGGTGAGATTGACAACCTCACTCGTTTCGTTGGGGCAAAGTAGTTTGGTTGTGTTGTGCAGGTTCCACGTTGGCGCCGGAATCCCTGGTGTTGCGCCGCACTACATCCCGCCGCCATCAACCTTCAACGTGCTTCTTGGCTCCTCCTGGTTCGATAAACCTTGGTTTCTTTCGAGGGAAAACTTGCTGCTGTGCGCATCATACCTTCCTCTTGGGGTTGCCCAACGAACGTGTGAAATACACGCCATCAAGCATATTTTCCGGCGCCGTTGCCGGGGAGATCAAGACACGCTGCAAGGGGAGTCTCCACTTCTCAATCTCTTTACTTTGTTTTTGTCTTGCTTTATTTTATTTACTACTTTGTTTGCTGCACTAAATCAAAATACAAAAAAATTAGTTGCTAGATTTACTTTATTTGCTATCTTGTTTGCTATATCGAAAACACAAAAAAATTAGTTTACTTGCATTTACTTTATCTAGTTTGCTTTATTTACTTGTTGCTAAAATGGCCAACGCTGAAAATACTAAGTTGTGTGACTTCACAACCACAAATAATAATGATTTCTTATGCACACCTATTGCTCCACCTGCTACTACAGCAGAATTCTTTGAAATTAAACCTGCTTTACTTGAATCTTGTCATGAAAGATCAATTTTCTGGAATTAGTTCGATGATGTCTGCTGCCCATCTTAATAATTTTGTTGAACTATGCGAAATGCAAAAATATAAAGATGTAGATGGTGATATTATTAAACTAAAATTGTTCCCTTTCTCATTAAGAGGAAGAGCTAAAGATTGGTTGCTATCTCTGCCTAAGAATAGTATTGATTCATGGACTAAATGCAAGGATGCTTTTATTGGTAGATATTATCCCCCTGCTAAAATTATATCTTTGAGGAGTAGCATAATGAATTTTAAACAATTAGATACTGAACATGTTGCTCAAGCTTGGGAAAGAATGAAATCTCTGGTTAAAAATTGCCCAACCCATGGAGTCGACTACTTGGATGATCATCCAAACCTTCTATGCAGGACTAAATTTTTCTTCACGAAATTTATTGGATTCAGCTGCTTGGAGGTACCTTTATGTCCATCACTCTTGGTGAAGCAACAAGGCTTCTTGATAATATGATGATCAACTACTCTGAATGGCACACGGAAAGAGCTCCACAAGGTAAGAAGGTAAATTCGTCGAAGAAACCTCTTCCTTGAGTGATAAGATTGATGTTATTATGTCTATGCTTGTGAATGATAGGACTAATATTGATCCTAATAATTTTCCGTTAGCTTCATTGGTTGCACAAGAAGAACATGTTGATGTAAACTTCATTAAAAATAATAATTTCAACAACAATGCTTACCGGAACAATTCTAGTAACAACTATAGGCCATATCCTTATAATAATGGCAACGGCTATGGTAATTCTTATGGGAATTATTACAACAATAATAGGAACTCACCCCCTGTACTTGAAGCCATGCTTAAAGAATTTATTGGTACACAAACTGCTTTTAACAAATCTGTTGAAGAAAAGCTTGGGAAAATTGATATACTTGCTTCTAAAGTCGATAGTCTTGCTGCTGATGTTGATCTTTTGAAATCAAAAGTTTTGCCTAATGAGAATCATCATAATAAGATTGCTACTACAGCAAATGCCATTCAAGTTAGAATTAATGAGAATATAAGATTAATGGCTGAACTGCGTGCTAGGTGGGATAGAGAAGAAAATGAAAAACTAGCTAAAGAGAAGAATATAGCTAAAGTTTGGACTATTACCACCACTAGTAATGCTAATGCTACACATGTTGCTGCACCTCCTACTCATACTAATAAAAGAATTGGTGTTAGCAATGTTTCCACTTCTAATGCAAAGCGCGAAAAGCTGCCTGAAACTGCTAAAACTGCTGAAATTGCACTGTGATAAAGCTGCTGAAATTTTTTCCAACATTGGGGATGATGATCCCATTGCTTTAGATTATAATGGTTTGAATTTTGATGATTGCCACATCTCTGAAGTTATAAAGTTCTTGCAAAAACTTGCTAAAAGTCCTAATGCTAGTGCTATAAATTTGGCTTTCACGCATCATATTACAAATGCTCTCATAAAAGCTAGAGAAGAGAAACTAAAGCGCGAAGCCTCTATTCCTAAAAAGCTAGAAGATGGTTGGGAGCCCATCATTAAGATTAAGGTTAAAGATTTTGATTGTAATGCTTTATGTGATCTTGGTGCAAGTATTTCTGTTATGCCGAAGAAAATTTATAATATGCTTGACTTGCCACCGCTGAAAAATTGTTATTTGGATGTTAATCTTGCTGATCATTCTACAAAGAAACCTTTGGGTAAAGTTGATAATGTTCGCATTACCGTTAACAATAACCTTGTTCCCGTTGATTTTGTTGTCTTGGATATTGAATGCAATGCATCTTGTCCAATTATATTGGGAAGACCTTTTCTTCGAACTGTTGGTGCTATTATTGATATGAGGGAAGGAAATATAAAATATCAATTTCCTCTCAAGAAAGGTATGGAACACTTCCCTAGAAAGAGAATGAAGGTACCTTATGATTCTATTATTAGAACAAATTATGATGTTGATGCTTCATCTCTCGATGTTACTTGATATACACTTTCTGCGCCAAGCTGAAAGGCGTTAAAGAAAAGCGCTTATGGGAGACAACCCATGTTTTTTTACCTACAGTACTTTGTTTTTATTTTGTGTCTTGGAAGTTGTTTACTACTGTAGCAACCTCTCCTTATCTTAGTTTTGAGTTTTGTTGTGCCAAGTTAAGCCGTTGATAGAAAAGTAAGTACTAGATTTGGATTACTGCGCAGTTCCAGATTTCTTTGCTGTCACGAATCTGAGCCCACTGCCCTGCAGGAAGCTCAGAAAATTATGCCAATTTACGTGCATGATCCTCAGATATGTACGCAACTTTCATTCAATTTGAGCATTTTCATTTGAGCAAGTCTGGTGCCATTTTAAAATTCGTCAATACGAACTGTTCTGTTTTGACAGATTCTGCCTTTTATTTCGCATTGCCTCTTTTGCTATGTTGGATGAATTTCTTTGATCCACTAATGTCCAGTAGCATTATGCAATGTCCAGAAGTGTTAAGAATGATTGTGTCACCTCTGAATATGTCAATTTATATTGTGCACTAACCCTCTAATGAGTTGTTTCGAGTTTGGTGTGGAGGAAGTTTTCAAGGATCAAGAGAGGAGTATGATGCAAAAGTATCAAGGAGAGTGAAAGCTCTAAGCTTGGGGATGCACCCGGTGGTTCACCCCTGCATATATCAAGATGACTCAAGCGTCTAAGCTTGGGGATGCCCAAGGCATCCCCTTCTTCATCGACAACATTATCAGGTTCCTCCCCTGAAACTATATTTTTATTCCATCACATCTTATGTGTTTTTTCTTGGAGCGTCGGTTTGTTTTTGTTTTTGTTTTGTTTGAATAAAATGGATCCTAGCATTCACTTTATGGGAGAGATACACGCTCCGCTTTGGCATATGGACAAATATGTCCTTGGTTTCTACTCATAGTATTCATGGCGAAGTTTCTCCTTCGTTAAATTGTTATATGGTTGGAATTGGAAAATGATACATGTAGTAATTGCTATAAATGTCTTGGGTAATGTGATACTTGGCAATTGTTGTGCTCATGTTTAAGCTCTTGCATCATATGCTTTGCACCCATTAATGAAGAAATACATAGAGCATGCTAAAATTTGGTTTGCATAATTGGTTTCTCTAAGGTCTAGATAATTTCTAGTATTGAGTTTGAACAACAAGGAAGACGGTGTAGAGTTTTATAATGTTTTCAATATGTCTTTTATGTGAGTTTTGCTGCACCGGTTCATCCTTGTGTTTGTTTCTAACAAGCCTTGCTAGCCTAAACCTTGTATCGAGAGGGAATACTTCTCATGCATCCAAAATACTTGAGCCAACCACTATGCCAATTGTGTCCACCATACCTACCTACTACATGGTATTTTCCAGCCATTCCAAAGTAAATTGCTTGAGTGCTACCTTTAAAATTCCATCATTCACCTTTGCAATATATAGCTCATGGGACAACTAGCTTAAAAACTATTGTGGTATTGAATATGTAATTATGCACTTTATCTCTTATTAAGTTGCTTGTTGTGCGATAACCATGTTTATCGGGGAACGCCATCAACTCATTGTTGAATTTCATGTGAGTTGCTATGCATGTTCGTCTTGTCCGAAGTAAGGGCGATCTACACTGAGTTGAATGGTTTGAGCATGCATATTGTGAGAGAAGAACATTGGGCCGCTAACTAAAGCCATGTTCCATGGTGGAAGTTTCAGTTTTGGACAAACATCCTCAAATCTCTAATGAGAAAAGAATTAATTGTTGTTGAATGCTTAAAGCATTAAAAGAGGAGTCCATTATCCGTTGTCTATGTTGTCCCGGTATGGATGTCTAAGTTGAGAATAATCAAAAGCGAGAAATCCAAATGCGAGCTTTCTCCTTAGACCTTTGTACAGGCGGCATAGAGGTACCCCTTTGTGATACTTGGTTAAAGCATATGTATTGCGGTGATAATCCAGGTAGTCCAAGCTAATTAGGACAAGGTGCGGGCACTATTAGTACACTATGCATGAGGCTTGCAACTTATAAGATATAATTTACATGATGCATATGCTTTATTACTACCGTTGACAAAATTGTTTCATGTTTTCAAAATCAAAGCTCTAGCACAAATATAGCAATCGATGCTTTTCCTCTATGAGGACCATTCTTTTACTTTCAATGTTGAGTCAGTTCACCTATTTCTCTCTACCTTAAGAAGCAAACACTTGTGTGAACTGTGCATTGATTCCTACATATTCGCTTATTGCACTTATTATATTACTCTATGTTGACAATATCCATGAGATATACATGTTACAAGTTGAAAGCAACCGCTGAAACTTAATCTTCTTTTGTGTTGCTTCAATACCTTTACTTTGAATTATTGCTTTATGAGTTAACTCTTATGCAAGACTTATTGATGCTTGTCTTGAAGTGCTATTCATGAAAAGTCTTTGCTTTATGATTCACTTGTTTACTCATGTCATCACCATTGTTTTGATCGCTGCATTCTCTACATATGCTTTACAAATAGTATGATCAAGTTTATGATGGCATGTCACTCCAGAAATTATCTTTGTTATCGTTTTACCCTGCTCGGGACGAGCAGAACTAAGCTTAGGGATGCTGATACGTCTCCAACGTATCGATAATTTCTTGTGTTCCATGCCACATTATTGATGTTATCTACATGTTTTATGCACACTTTATATCATATTCGTGCATTTTCCGGAACTAACCTATTAACAAGATGCCGAAGTGCCGATTCTTGTTTTCTGCTGTTTTTGGTTTCAGAAATCCTAGTAAAGAAATATTCTCGGAATTGGACGAAATAAAAGCCCGGAGGCCTATTTTCTCACGAAGCTTCCAGAAGACCGAAGACGAGACGAAGAGGGGCCACGGGGTGGCCAAACCCTAGGGCGGCGCGGCCCCCCCCTTGGCCGCGCGGCCCGTGGTGTGGGCCCCCCCGTGCCGCCTCTTGACTTGCCCTTCCGCCTACAAATAGCCTCCGTGACGAAACCCCCGGTACCGAGAGCCACGATACGGAAAACATTACCGAGACGCCGTCGCCGCCGATCCCATCTCGGGGGATCCTGGAGATCGCCTCCGGCACCACGCCGGAGAGGGGAATCATCTCCCGGAGGACTCTACACCGCCATGGTCGCCTCCGGAGTGATGAGTGAGTAGTCTACCCCTGGACTATGGGTCCATAGCAGTAGCTAGATGGTTGTCTTCTCCCCATTGTGCTATCATTGTCGGATCTTGTGAGCTGCCTATCATGATCAAGATCATCTATCCGTAATTCTATATGTTGCGTTTGTTGGGATCCGATGAATAGAGAATACTTGTTATGTTGATTATCAAAGTTATGCTTATGTGTTGTTTATGATCTTGCATGCTCTCCGTTACTAGTAGATGCTCTGGCCAAGTAGATGCTTGTAACTCCAAGAGGGAGTACTTATGCTCGATAGTGGGTTCATGCCGCATTGACACCGGGACGAGTGACAGAAAGTTCTAAGGTTGTGTTGTGCTTGTTGCCACTAGGGATAAAACATTGATGCTATGTCTAAGGATGTAGTTGTTGATTACATTACGCACCATACTTAATGCAATTGTCCGTTGTTTGCAACTTAATACTGGAGGGGGTTCGGATGATAACTTTGAAGGTGGACTTTTTAGGCATAGATGCGGTTGGATGGCGGTCTATGTACTTTGTCGTAATGCCCAATTAAATCTCACTATACTCATCATGATATGTATGTGCATTGTCATGCTCTCTTTATTTGTCAATTGCCCAACTGTAATTTGTTCACCCAACATGCTTGTTCGTCTTATGGGAGAGACACCTCTAGTGAACTGTGGACCCCGGTCCAATTCTCTTTACTGAAATACAATCTACTTGCAATACTTGTTCTCATCGTTTTCCGCAAACAATCATCTTCCACACAATACGGTTAATCCTTTGTTACAGCAAGCCGGTGAGATTGACAACCTCACTGTTTCGTTGGGGCAAAGTAGTTTGGTTGTGTTGTGCAGGTTCCACGTTGGCGCCGGAATCCCTGGTGTTGCGCCGCACTACATCCCGCCGCCATCAACCTTCAACGTGCTTCTTGGCTCCTCCTGGTTCGATAAACCTTGGTTTCTTTCTGAGGGAAAACTTGCTGCTGTGCGCATCATACCTTCCTCTTGGGGTTGCCCAACGAACGTGTGAAATACACGCCATCACGCACCGAGGCAAGTGCGCCACAGAACACGTTATTTCTGTGGCGCACCGAAGCCAGTGCGCCACAGAACACGTTATTTCTGTGGCGCACCGAAGCCAGTGCGCCACAGAACACGTTATTTCTGTGGCGCACCAAGTGTAGTGCGCCGTAGAAAAAGTAAAACCAATGATTGGGCGTGACAGGGTGTGGGCCCCACCAAGTTTTTGTGGCGCAGTGTTCCATGGTGCGCCACAAAATTAAGCTATTTCTGTGGCGCATTCTTAGGGGTGCGCCCTAGAACTAAGCTCCGCCTATAAGGGTTTTCCTACTAGTGGGCGCCACGTAGAGAGGGCGGAATCTGCGTCTGCCAGGAGAGGAAGTTGTCGCGGTTGAGCTTCGTGGCCGACGGAGCAGCAATGGTGACCGGCTGATGTGTAGGGGAAGACATGGAAAAACTAGGGTTTGAGAGGAGGGGGGGTTTTGGGGAGAAAAGGCTAGGGGAATTGAGAGCTTTGGTCGTGATCTAGAGGAGAGAGGAGTTTCTGGTTGTTTTGTTGAGGAGGAAGGAGGCCGGCGGCGGTGAAGGAGGTCAGCACCGCTGGCGGCGGCTAGATGGGAAGAGGATAGCTCTCGATACCATGTTGAAGCGAGCGATTATTTTGGAGAACGTTGCGTACCCTTCTTGGGCATCGGTTTCATGTTATATATCACAGGAAAAACCCTGAGGGTAAGATACAAGGGTGTATAGAGTACGGGTGGAGTACTATGTATACAGAAAAACAAACTCTAACAAAGGCAAACTCTACCTCCAGCGATACCCTTCATCTCATTTCTAACCCTCTCTCCAATTCACCCCTCTCGGGCCCTAGCCTCCCCAGTTTCACTCCATCAGGCGAGTCACAGTGTGAGCTACAGATGGAGGTGGTGCGTCAGGAGAAAGGGGAAAAGATGAATCCCGAGGCCCAGGTGTTGTTCTCCTTCCTTTTATTTGCATGCGCTACACTGGCGGGGAAGAGGAAAGGGATCGCCCCTATATGAATCATTACTTTCTGAAAATAGTTTTTCATCCGTGTTGCTAAGCCCAATGTCAGTGAATGGAAAAATTGTTTGTTTATTGCATGGACCAGTTCGTGACTGGTGCACATGTCATGGTTATATTATTTTCCTCTTTTCATTACATAGGATCTAATTTTGTTATGAAGGCTCGAGTGAACTATTGTTTTACATAAGCCTTGTTACCTTCCGGTAGTAATTTAGGCAAGTTTCCATTCTATTTCACAACCACATTTTGGTGCTACTAGATTGCTACTTGAAACTGATAAAGATCATGCCCTTGAGCTTTTTAAATATTGCACCGCAGAATATGCTTAGTTTCTTAGTTTTGTGAGGAACAGGTTAAATATGAGGGTCATGTACATGCCTGCATTACATCATACAGTCATGCTTGTTGACTCTTTGGATTTAAGAGTGTCAGATCCAATTGTAAGGTAGGCAGTTTTCTTACTGGTCTGATACCAAAGTTTATGTTTTCTTTCACTTTCCCTATACCATGGTGCGATGATCAGCAAATTTTCTCCAGGAAACTTTGAGCGCTACACCTACCACATAGCAAATGTTGAGTCTGCCAATGGATTGAAGAGCATCAAATGGTATCGATATATGACACTTTTTTTATTGGCAGACGCCACGATCTCCATTGTGTGCCTCGCGTTGGTGTTATGACTACACTTCGCTTTTTTCTGCTTACTTAAACATATCTTTTTGATAAGTATTGTCTACATGTTTACAAGAAGTTTATAAAACGTGTAGCAGGATGAGTTGCCCAAATTGCATACTGAACCTAATCTTACTTTTACTCCTCCAGATTACATGAAGCTCGTGTTCATGATCTACAATCACCATCAGCGTCACACCGTGGACATCCTAGCAGCAAAAGATAATCATAGCTAGACTAGGTGCAATTCTTTGGACTCATTTTATAATTGCATGAAAAATGAGTCTAGTTTCATATGTTCCTAACGTAGCTGTGACAAAGTATTTTCATTTGATCTTTAGTAAAACTTTTCTTTGCAACACTAAGCTCAAATCTTACCCGACACTGGTAGAAAAACAGGCTTCCGGGAAGCCCCATAAGTCGCGAAGGTAAAGGAACCGCGACTAATGGGGTCTTTAGTCGCGGTTCGTGTGGCGAACCGCGACCAAAGGCCTGGGCCCAGGGCGCACGGTGGGCAGCTGGTGCACGTGGGGGCTTTGAGTCGCGGTTGGCCAGGCCAACCGCGACTACGAAGGCCTTTAGTCGCGGTTGGCCAGGCCAACCGGGACTAAAGCCCCTCCCCTATATATACCCATCCAGCCATTTGGAGCCAACACTTAGCCATTTGGAGCCATTCTCTTCACAAACTTCACAAGTGAGTGTTAGGTTTGCTTTTGGTTCCTCTTATGCACATAAGGTGTTTGATGAAATGCCCCAAGAGCATGAAACAAACATGATATGAAGTGTTGGAGCCACACTTGAGCTTTCTCATTTATTTTTTCCTCCTCGATCGCGGTTAGCAACTTGAACCTTTGATGTGTCGTCATTGATACAATATGCATGTGTGTGTAGTTCATTGTTTAATTTATATTGTTTGTAGCTAGTTAGTTTAACAAATGCATGATGGTTAATTATATATTTTATATTATAATAATGCAGATGAATCGGCAATGGATATACGGTAACCGACTCTCCGGCGAGTTCAGTACGGGTTTGAAAGATTTCCTCGTAGTGGCTAATGCGAACAAGCAGAGGGGTTTTGTTATCTGTCCATGTGTTAACTGTAAGAATCAGAAGGGTTACTCTTCCTCAAGAGATGTTCACATGCACCTGCTTCGGCACGGTTTCATGCCAAGCTATAATTGTTGGACCAAGCATGGAGAAAGAGGGGTTATAATGGAAGAAGATGAAGAAGGGGATGATTTCATCGATGAAAGCTATCTTGCTCATTTCGGTGATACTTTCATGGAGGATGCTGAAGGTGAAGGGGAAGGTGAAGGGGAAGGTGAAGAAGAGGCACGTGATGATCCCGTTGATGATCTTGGTCGGACCATTGCTGATGCACGGAGACGCTGCGAAACTGAAAAGGAGAGGGAGAATTTGGATCGCATGTTAGAGGATCACAGGAAGGCGCTGTACCCCGGATGCGATGATGGTCTGAAAAAGCTGGGCTGCACACTGGATTTGCTGAAATGGAAGGCACGAGGCAGGTGTAGCTGACTCGGCATTTGAAAACTTGCTGAAAATGTTGAAGAATATGTTTCCAAAGAATAACGAGTTGCCCGCCAGTACGTACGAAGCAAAGAAGGTTGTCTGCCCTCTAGGTTTAGAGGTTCTGAAGATACATGCATGCATCAACGACTGCATCCTCTACCGCGGTGAATACGAGAATTTGAATGAATGCCCGGTATGCACTGCATTGCGTTATAAGATCAGAGGCGATGACCCTGGTGATTGAGGGCCAGAAACCCAGGAAGAGGGTTCCCGCCAAGGTGATGTGGTATGCTCCTATAATACCACGGTTGAAACGTCTGTTCAGGAACAAAGAGCATGCCAAGTTGTTGCGATGGCACAAAGAGGACCGTAAGTCGGACGGGGAGTTGAGACACCCCGCGGATGGAACGCAATGGAGAAAGATCGACAGAGAGTTCAAAGATTTTGCAGCTGACGCAAGGAACATAAGATTTGGTCTAAGTACGGATGGCATGAATCCTTTTGGCGAGCGAGCTCCAGCCATAGCACCGGCCCGTGACTCTATGCATCTACAACCTTCCTCCTTGGTTGTGCATGAAGCGGAAGTTCATTATGATGTCAGTGCTCATCCAAGGTCCGAAGCAACCCGGCAACGACATCGATGTGTACCTAAGGCCATTAGTTGATGAGCTTTTACAGCTGTGGGGCAGACCTGGTGTCCGTGTGTGGGATGAGCACAAAGAAGAGGAATTTGACCTACGAGCGTTGCTTTTCGTAACCATCAACGATTGGCCTGCTCTTAGTAACCTTTCGGGACTGTCAAATAAGGGATACAATGCATGCACGCACTGCTTACATGAGACTGAAAGTGTACATTTGCAAAATTGTAAGAAGAACGTGTACCTTGGGCATCGTCGATTTCTTCCGAAAGGTCATCCAGTAAGAAAGAAAGGCAAGCATTACAACGGCAAGGCAGATCACCGGCCGAAGCCTGCGGAACACTACTGGTGCTGAGGTATTTGATATGGTCAAGGATTTGAAAGTCATCTTTGGAAAGGGTCCTGGCGGACAATCGGTTCCGAAGGGAGCTGACGGGCACGCAGCCATGTGGAAGAAGAAATCTATATTCCGGGAGCTAGAATATTGGAAAGTCCTAGAAGTCCGCTCCGCAATCGAGGTGATGCACGTTACGAAGAATATTTGCGTGAACCTCCTAAGCTTCTTGGGCGTGTATGGGAAGTCAAATGATACAAAGGAAGCACGGCGGGACCAGCAAATTTTGAAAGACCCCGATGACCGGCATCCGGAACGGTTTCAAGGTCGTGCCGGCTACGCTCTCACCAAAGAAGAGAAGGTCATCTTTTTTGAATGCCCGAGCGAGTATGAAGGTCCCGTCCGGATTCTCGTCCAATATAAAGGGAATAATAAACATGGCGGAGAAAAAGTTCCAAAACCTGAAGTCTCACGACCGCCACGTGATTATGACGCAATTGCTTCCGATTGCTTTGAGGGGGCTCCTGCCGGAAAATGTTCGAGTAGCCATTGTGAAGCTATGTGCATTCCTCAATGCAATCTCTCGGAAGGTAATCAATCCGAAGTTCTACCACGGTTACGGAACGATGTGATCCAATGTCTTGTCGGTTTCGAGTTGGTGTTCCCGCCATCCTTCTTCAATATTATGACGCACCTCCTGGTTCACCTAGTCGATGAGATTTCCATTCTCGGTCCTGTATTTCTACACAATATGTTCCCCTTCGAGAGGTTCATGGGAATATTAAAGAAATATGTTCGTAACCGTGCTAGGCCAGAAGGAAGCATCGCCAAGGGCTATGGAAATGAGGAGGTAATTGAGTTTTGTGTTGACTTTGTTCCTGATCTTAAGCCGATTGGTCTTCCTCGATCGCGACACGAGGGGAGACTAAGTGGAAAAGGCACGATCGGAAGGAAATCAACGATATGTATGGACGGCCATTCTATGACTGAAGCACACCACACAGTACTGACCAATTCCAGCTTGGTGGCTCCGTAATTTGAGAAACACAAGAATATTTTACGCTCGAACAACCCAGGGAAGCCTGAATCCTGGATTAGGACGGCCCACATGGAGACTTTCGGCAGTTGGTTGAGAAAACATTTAATGAGTGACGAACATGTTGTAGATCAGCTGTACATGTTGGCCAAGACACCATCTTCGACTATAACGACTTTCCAAGGGTACGAGATAAATGGGAATACATTTTACACGATCGCCCAAGATAAAAAGAGCACCAACCAAAACAGTGGTGTCGCTTTGATGCAGCAAACGAGAATGGGCAAAAGGTCACATATTATGGTTACATAGAGGAGATATGGGAACTTGACTATGGACCCTCCTTTAGGGTCCCTTTGTTCCGGTGCAAATGGTTCAAGCTAACAGGAGGTGGGGTAAAGGTGGACCAGCAATACGGAATGACAATGGTGGATTTCAACAATCTTGGTTACCTTGACGAACCATTCGTCCTAGCGAAAGATGTCGCTCAGGTTTTCTATGTGAAGGACATGAGTAGCAAACCGAGGAAATGGAAAGATAAGAAAACGATCGGTACATCATGCGATGATCCAAAGCGCCACATTGTTCTTTCGGGGAAAAGAAACATCGTGGGAGTGGAGGACAAGACAGACATGTCAGAAGATTATAATATGTTTGCTGAAATTCCGCCCTTCAAAGTGAACACCGACCCAAGCATTAAGTTAAATGATGAGGATGCTCCATGGATACGGCACAATCGTAAGCAAGCAGGGACACAAGGAAAGAAATGATGTGTAATAATTTATTGTACCAAACTTTGTTGAATGGATCATGTGAATTATATTACCCGTGATGTGTTTGGTGTCCATTTTCGAATGATTCAATTGACTCGAGATAGCACTGATGATACATGAAATTTGGAGTGACTAAGTCATACTCCTGCATACATGAAATTTGGAGTGATTTAGTCATACTCCTGCCTAGGCGTGTAATATGCATACTCGTAGTCTTCATAGCCGCCGTAGTTGTACTGGTAGTCGTCGCCTTCTAAGTTGTCGCCGTCGTCGTCGCTGCTGTCGTCGCTGTCATCGGGCGGCGCTCGTGGCTCGAACTGAGGGTAGCGCAGGCGGGGGATATCGCCGGCCGTGATGTAGTCCATGACGCTCTGCAGAGTCCGGCCGTACCACCATAGCCGACGGCCGGCCTCGTGGAAGTTTCCAGGAGGCAGACCGTCCTCCTCATACCTGGCGAGCGCCCTCTCACGCCGATTGATGAAGAAGGCGTCCCAAGTATGCTGGTTATCGGGATGCCAGCGGGGATTCATCCGCTGCTCCGGCGTGAGGTCGAGGTAGTAGTGGTTCGTGATGGCCGCCCGGCGCGCAGTACCCTGAGGGACGGGAGGGACCGGCATGCCGCCGGCGCTTAGGCTCCAGCCGGCGGGGACGCGGTAGCCCGGTGGGCAAGGGTAGTTCGAGGCGCAAAGCTCCTCCACCTGCTGGTAGGTTAGAGTGGGTGCGGTGGAAGCCATGAGAGAGTGATGAGAGATTGTAGAGATGTGATAATGCTGGCCAAGCCGGGCTACATATATGTAGTGACAAATGGCGGGAAAAATGGGAGCGGGAAGACAGGAGGCGGGAAGAAAGTGGCGGGAAGAAAGAGGCGGGAAGAAAGTGGCGGGAAGAAATTGGCGGGAAGAAAGTGGCGGGAAGAAAAAGGCGGGAAGAAAAAGGCGGGAAGAGGGGGTCGGCGGAGACAGAGGCGGGAAGAGGGGGCCAACGAGAAGACAGAGGCGGCCGGGAAGAACTGAATTGAATTGAATTAGTTTTATTTTTCTGAATTTTTTGATATATTATTTGTATTTTCAACATTTTGAATTGAATTAGTTTTATTTTTCTGAATTTTTTGATATATTATATGTATTTTTAAGATTTTGAATTGAATTAGTTTTATTTTTCTTTATTTTTTGATATATTATTTGTATTTTTAAGATTTTGAATTGAATTAGTTTTATTTTTCTGAATTTTTTCATATATTATATGTATTTTTAACATTTTGAATTGAATTAGTTTTATTTTTTTTTATTTTTTGATATATTATTTGTATTTTTAAGATTTTGAATTGAATTAGATTTATTTTTCTGAATTTTTTGATATATTATATCCGCGACTAAAGGTATTTTTCGCGGGAAATGAAATTCGGGCGAAAAAAGCCTTTGGTCGCGGTTGGGGTGGCCAACCGCGACTAAAGGGGGACCTTTAGTCGCGGTTGGCCACACCAACCGCGACCAAAGGGGGGGTCCCTATATATTCCGCGGCGCGAACCGCCGCGCCGGTCTCTTCTCCATCTCGCATTCTCTTCGTCTCCGCCGTGCCGCGCCCCTCGCCGTCGCATCGATCTTCTCCGTCAGGCTGCCCCAGCCTCCCGCCGCCGTCCCTCGCCGTCGCATCGATCAACGCCGGCGCCCGTCGGGTCTCTCCTCCGCCCGCCGCCCCTCTCACAAGATCGTCGGCCGGCCGCATGCCGCGCGCGCGCTCGCGCTCGCCGTGTCCCTGCGCCGCCGGCGGACGCCATCTGACCGCGCGCATCGCGCCGCCGTGCCTGCCTCGCCGCGCCGACCCCCGGCACCCGCGTCGATCGGCCGGCTCCGGCGGCCCGGCCTCGCACGCGTGCGCCGCCGCGCGTGAGAGAACAGAGAGAGAGCAGAGAGGGATTCCAAAAAAAAATATACTTAAAATTTTGACTTAATAAAATTAAAACTTAACATATTATTATGACTTAATAAAATTTTGACTTAATATGACTTAAATTTTGACTTAATATGACTTAAAATTTTGACTTAATAAAATTAAAACTTAACATATTATTATGACTTAATAAAATTAACTTAACTAAAATTTTGACTTAATATGACTTAAATTTTACAAGAACTCAAAATAACTTAACATATTATTTGTATTTTTTCACTTTTAAAAGAACTCTAAATTTGACTTAACCACCGCGCGTATACGGAGGGGGCCGGCGGCGCTCGTCGCCCTTTCGCCGGCCGGGGGGCGCGTATACGGAGGGGGCCGGCCGGGGGCGCGCGCCACACACGCACACATGCAATAGCTAGGGCGGCGCCCGCCGGCGCCCCGGCCCCTCCAATCTCTCCCGGCGCACACACGCGCTCTTCCGCGACACCCTCTCCCACCCCTTCCAGCTCGCCGGCCCCCTCCTTTTGGCACCGCCCTTTCGCCACCGCCACCGCCCCCCTTCCGCACTTAATTAATTTGTTTTGACTACATGTTTTCAGGATTGACATATGGCGGACGATAGAGCTGACCCAATTATGGACAACTATGATCCGGACGCTGAAGAACAAATCTTCGGCATCATAAAAGGCGATGTTCTATATGTGCCGACCGGACAAGAAGAAGATGATATCGATTCTTATCTGAACCTTGACGGTGAAGATGAAGGGCATGGTCAGCAAGATGGTGCCGAAGAAACGTCGATAAACGACGATCTTCAGTTGGAAGTAGCAACCACCTCCGGCGCCGAGGTATATATATATACATTGAGCCTCTGGTGATACAAACTCACTGATTTGAATAAATATGTGTGTACTAACGCGCGCGCCTCTCTTTCTTATTTTAGCCCTCGGCCGGATCGTCGAAACAATCGAGTACGTCATCGTCAAAGCGTGGCGCAACCAAGACGATGAAAGCAGGAGAAAAATGCACCATCGATGTTGTCGAGGAAGCAACCGGCAGGCCGCTGGAGCCCAGCAAGAACGCCACCAAGTTTGTCAGCCAATGCGGAGCCGTTGTTAGAGACAACGTCTCGATCACCGTCCAGGAGTGGAATGAGCCAAAGAAGGCACGTGTTGGTTTCACTTTTGTCGATAAGAGAACAAAAAAAGATTGCTTCAAAAAGCTTATGGAACATTTCGTTCTACCTCCGGAATACCGCAAATACGATGAGGAGGGTAACAAGATTGCGGAAAACAAGGAGAGGTGCAAGCTAGTCAAATAGTTCGCTCTTTCTAGGATGGCCAACGCATTCCGGAAATACAAGCAAAATCTAGCCCATGACTTTGTCAAGCCGGGCAAGACTCCGGATTTCAAAGGACAATATGAGAAACTGCAACATGATTGGCCAGAATTTGTGAAGCAAAAGAAATCGGAGCAGTTCCTTGAAATATCGAAAAAAATAAGGATAATGCGGCCAAGAAGGAGTACAATCATAAAATGGGGCCAGGAGGGTATCGCTTTTGGCAGCCTAGGTGGGAGAAGATGGAGAACGAGCTGAGGACGCGAGGAATCCGTCCAGGTACGGAGGGATGGGACCCAAGGGCCAAAAGCTGGTGGTACGGGCATGGGGGATCGCTGAACCCGGAGACAGGGGAGTGTGTTTACCAGGGCAAAATAATTACACCCACCCAAAAGCTTATTGAGGCAATGAGGGATGCTCAAGAGGGGAGGATCAAGTTCAACGGAGAGAACGACGCCACGACAAAAGCCCTCGGGAATCCCGAACACGGAGGACGTGTACGAGGCATGGGGCACATTCCGTGGAAAATAGGGTTCCCCGGAACGATGACCCGTACGGTTACGAAGCCGTAAGAGAAAGATGGATCGGGAAGCGGATGTTGTGGCGCGGTTGGCATCGGAAATGGATGTCATGAAGAAAACCGTGAGTGTACTAGTAGCCGAAAGAGATGCAGCTCGGGCGCGAGCATGAAGATCATCCATTGGATCTCGGAAGCCAGCCGCGGAGAAGCAGCGTGGCTTCCACGGAGGCCCCATCGGCTGGTGCACCGACGATCGAAATTACTGCACCGGAGCCTCCGGTGGTCGAAATTACTGCACCGGAGCCTCCTCGCTACCCCGTGGACGATATAAAGGAGATGAAAGCATGTCATCCGTATTATCCTATCGGGAACATGTCCATGAAGGTAGCCATCGGCAGTGCTTTACCACCTGGAGCACTCCACCACAACAACCCCATTCAAGATGGCTATGCTCGTGTCACGGTGGAGGACATAGTCCAAGGGTTTGAGGACACGGACATTGACATTGCTACACTCGAAGGGGCGACAAGACTTGGAGATGTCAAGCGCCGAGTTCATTCTATGGCAGAAGAAGTTTATCAAGTTTCCGGGCGAGGCGCCAACAAGTCCACCCCTACGGTGGTGGTGGTGGCGGCGGTGGCGGTGGTGGTGGTGGTGCTTCACCTACACCTCCTTCACGAGGGCCGACGCCGCCCCCAATTCACCTCCGGCGGGTAAGCAGCCGCCGCCCCCTAGTCCGCCCCGGGCGGGTAAGCAGACGCCGCCCCCCAATCCACCTCCGGCGAAGAAGCAGAAGCAGCAGCCCTGGATTATTAACCCGGACCCTTACATACCTAAGAAAACAAAGGTACCGGAGCCATCACTGAAGCCTCTCCCCACGAGGCCTTGGGAACATAGTGCCGAGGAAGTCGAGGCGGGCGCGGCTGCTGATTTAGAGAAATGGAAGGCGAGCTGCAAGAAGAAAATAGAGGGCGAGCCCAAGCCAGTATTTTCTGATGAGCAAAAGAAGTGGGCTAAGTCATTTTTGAACACACCGTCCCAAGCCGCAAAGAATCTGCCTGACGACTATGCACGTGAACTTCGTAGGCAAGCACTCGCGTTCAAGAGGAACCAAGATTTGGCGGAGAAGCAGGAGAAGAAAGCCTTGGAGGAGGCCGAGAAAAATTAGAAAGGGGAAAGAAGTTGCCCAGCTCGGGGAACAAAGTAAACAATCGATCGCCCCGCTCATAGTGCAAGCCGCCGGTCCGGATGCCCCCGATATCATAGCAGCTGCGGCAGCACATGGATTGACCTGTAACGAGTGCCGGAGAACAAGCGGCCGACTTAGGTATCACTCTTCGTGCACTCGTTAGGCCTTGATGAGGCGCCAATGAAGGACGTAGTATTTACATATGTGAAGAATGGCCCTCTCGTCGAGCTGCGCGAGGAAGAGGATCTACCTCGACAAATGAAAGGTCCGCTAAATTGGTACAAGAGTTACATAAAACTTAAAAACGCCAAAGACTATATTTATGCGGAAGTTAGAGCTGAGCATCACTTCAAACATTACTATATACCAATTCATCGGAGTGAATTGTTCCAGCTGTTCAATCTGCGCGACCTCGACAAATCTATCATCGGTTGCTACGTTCGTAAGTGATTTATTAATTTCTACCCCATCTCGTTCATTGCCTGCACTATATATTGTCCTAACTATCTTGTTGTGTACGCTATTATGCAGAATGAAGAAGCGGGAAATGCAAATAAGGAACATCCATGATGTTGGGTTCATTGACCCACACATCGTTAATTCATATGTGTTAGAACACCACCCCGCCGACGTGGAGGAAGACCTGTGGCGGTTTCTTAGAAAACAGGAACTCAAAAGTGATATTCTATTTCCTTACCATTTTGGGTGAGTGTTTCTGTCTTGAGCACATTCTCTTTTGTTTACTCCATGCATGGTATGTGGCTAATCGATGAGTTATATATGCATGACTGTGCATGTATCGTGTCCGCAGGTTCCACTGGATTCTGATGGTAATTCAATTTCACACCTCCACCGTTCTCGTCCACGACTCTCTGAATATGGATGCGGCGCTTTGGGCTGACAAGAGAAAAATGATGCAAAAGTAATTGTTTTCATTCATTTGCGCTCTATATCGATCGGCCTATTTCGTTCATCATTTCCTAATATCAAGTAACTAATTAATAACTCTCTTGTTCATTTAATTTTCTTTGCCTCGTAGGGTTTGGAGACGGTTCGTAGATGAAAAGGTCGGTGAATTCAAAAAAGAGCTACATTTTAAAAGGGCAGATGCGGACGACCGGGGATATTCAGCCACCGGGGACCAATCTATGTGGATACTATGTTTGTGAGAGGATCCGGAGATACACCAATGAGCGGGACCAGTCGGATGAGCTCAACATCAAGAGGAATAACCTCCGGAAGACGCTTAGTCCAGAAGCTCGCTTTCGACCACTTCAGGAGGAACTAGCTGGATGGTTCGCGAGGGAAGTCATCGATCCTACAGGACAACACTACGTAGAAGACGTAGAACTATACATGCATTAAATTATGTATGGAAACTTGTTCAAACTTGTATATGGTCATCCGATGATATTGAATATATATTGTATATTCCTCTTGAATTCTTTTTGGTTCTAATTTCAAATTTGTTTGAAATTGTACATTCATATGCATGCATGTATGTAGTACCGTAGAATATGTGAAACGTACTCCTTCAAAATTACAAATAAAGCACAAAATAAATAAAACAATACAAATTAAACAGAAAACAGGTTTAGGGGGGGGGAAGGTTTAGGGGGGGGCCTAAAACCCTAAACCTGCGGCGGCCTTTAGTCGCGGTCGGCCAGAAGAACCGCGACTAAAGGGCCTCCGCCCCGACGGTCGCCCGGCGCCCACGTGGACGGGCCTTTAGTCGCGGTTCGTAAGCAACCGCGACTAAAGGGGGGGCCTTTAGTCGCGCTACTTTGGCCGCGGTTGCGCAACCGCGACTAATGGCAGTTGCGAACCGCGACCAAAGGCCCTTTTTCCACAAGTGTGATATCCATTTCAGCATGCATTTCACCGAGTTCATGGTGTATGAAATGGAAAAAAAAAGTGATCTGGACATAACAGTTTGCTTAATCCCCCTCAGATATTCAGTGTTTGCCACTTCTAAACATACAAACAACATAGACCTTCTGCTGTTGTATTTACATAATTTGTGCTCCCATAGTGTTCTGAAAATTCGGGTGCCTAAGATAGGCAATTAATTGAGCATCTCCAACCATTTTCAACATAGGAAAGAATCTCTAGGTACAGTGGAATAATTAATATTTATGTAACACATAATGCACTAACAAGGGGTGTTTTACCTTGAAACGTATCTTGTTCATTTATCCAATTGACGTTTCTGAATATATTAATTTCCTTTTGTTCAATTCACCACAATTTAGGCATGCCTCTCATTTGTTGTACTGACTTTTAAAGCATGACGAGTTGTCTATGTTACCAATACAGTCAATATTAATATGAACAGTTTTTTTAAGTTCATAATATTAGAATTGAATTTATATAATATATAACTTGGACCTATCTATGTGTGAGTTCCACTTATTCAGGTTTTAATTTTCAATGTTTTATGTTATAATCTTCTAACTACTTTATTTCTATGGAAAAATAATTAGGACATAATGTGGAAGCACACCTGAACGGGTAGTTTCAAGGATGTGCATTAAGATATTTTTACCATACGTTCTGATATCCCATCAATAGGTTGGTTCTTGAAATGCTTGATATACGAAGTTGTAGTAAGTGTACCTTCAATTGTTCTCTCATGAGTGCAGAGATGTCACTGTTTTTACTGAAATACCATTTTAGTTGATGTCCCGGTGTGTTTCGGAGTAGCTTTTACAGAATATTTCTTAAGTTCATTATTTTCCAAGCTTAGTTTACAGCATTTCACCATTAGTATGTCCCATTTTTTTTTTATAGTGCCATGGTTTTTTTGTTAGAATTGATTCTTTCACTTGTACAACATGAATCCAGCAAGGTTGCTGGTGGAAGTAGAAAAATCTTTCGAGACACCATAGCTTTCCCTATTTGAAGTTTTATGACTTGTCCTCATGCTAAATGTGATGCATCTCCTCATTGAATAGTGAAATTTAGGTACCTTTTTAGTAACAAAATGGATGCCATACTGCCTTTTCTTTTCTTCAATGGTACCGAAGGATGAACAAAAAATATTATAGTGTGATTCACTACTTTTCGAATTCCCACTTACACAAAAAAAAAAATGCTACATCATTCTACTCCGAGTCAATGTTGTTTGTATGTTCAGAAGATGCAAACTACTGATTACCTGAATTTTTTTTTATTTGTAATCAATCTAAGATGTAAGTTTGTTATTTGCTGAGTTGTTCTTACAAGATTTTCTATCAGTGATAGGATACCATTTATGATCAGTAACAAAAAGTCTAGAGCATAGTTATATTTTCTAAGATGATATCATCGTTCCTATTTTCTCAAATCGTCCATGTTTTGTTGTTGTTGCGCGCCTTCATGGTCTAGTGTAGTATATGGTTGATGGTAGAAGTCACGGTGTTAGTTCTTGGCTGAAGGCCTAGATTAGCAATTTCTCTGGAACAACAAACTAACCGCGAACCGAAACGGTGATAAAATCACAATTCATTACACGTGACATTACAGAAAAGTGCAAATAAAAAAATTGTATGTTGCCATTACTAGCGCTATGGTGGTAGATTGGGCAACAACTCACATCTAGTACAGTATAATTGTTAAGTGTGACATTACATAAAATCTAGTACATGTATTGTCGTTATTAGGGTTACATGAGTGGATTTGTAAAAGAATATAGTGAATACATCTATTTCGGTTTTCACTAAGGGAAAAGTTTGTCGATTTGGTGGCATGAGTCTCTTGAATATAGATGGGACTACTGCATTATTTGATGTAGGTTGGTAAAAGGGTTGGCACGGCTCTATGACAATTATTGAATTGTTTTTTTTGTATATCAATGATTTTGACATGAATATTGTAGATAAGATGTTATATGTTAATCATGTCTATATAGAGGCTTGTTTCATGAGTAGTTCGTGTGATTTCATAGCCGGTGTGATTGTGCCGAATGTTGTTTGATTAAATTATGTTATAATGTCCCAACTGTTTGCATTGTTTTGCATGCATCGAATATATTCTTCTAGTAGTGTGCCTAGGTTTTGGTTGTCCATTATTGACATGTGTAATGATATACCGGATAATGTACTAAATCCTGCAAGAACATATATCTAATTATATTAGGTCCCTCCAAGAGCTTAATCGTAATGTTCATGATGAACACCAACACATCTTCTACTCGATTTTCTAGTTCTATATATACCGTAATAGAAGAAGTTTCCTTCCTTTCTTTATGTCATATGGAATATGGAAGGCAAGATTACCATCCAACATTCCACAATGACAAAGGGTATATATGATATGTTCAACCCTGCTTGCGTCACATATTTTTGCCAACAACGTAAGCTCTTAGTTGTTGGGAATGACCTAAGAGACTCACACATGGAAGCTCACTTGTTGGGAATGCCTGTTACTCTATAAGTGAAATCTACAAGGCCCTTGGCAGCATGACGCTCGTACAACATCACCAAATGTTACCTGGTGGTTTAAACTCTGCGACACGCCCCTAAATTCTGCGGATATGCTTAGCACAACACATAAAAGGCGCTAAGAATAAAGTCCTCATGTCACTTTTTTTTATTGGGGCATAAGATCCACCGCATGTTAGGTGCACCTTTCAGCGGCGTGAAACTTAGTCAGTTAGCGATAAAAAAATCAATCTCTCCATTCGTGGAGCTTAAAAAGAGGACCGAGCTTCAACTTCGTGGAGCTTGTAAAGTGGTTGTGGAGCTTGCCATCTCCGGAATGGATAAATAGCTAGCCATAAGGGAAATGCCTTTGTCATTCGTGGTATTGTCTTGGAAAGAAGGTGATCCTTCGTGGCGTTCGGGAGACCTTCGTGGTAGCCCACATCTCTCCAGTGTGACGTACCTCACCTTGTGTGGGGGAACATGAGAATACATATTCGTCTCCACGTGTTTTGGTTATCTCTATACCCGAGTTTACTTTCGTTGTGATAGCTATCGTGTTTGAAATACTTATATCTTGCTATCACTTGTGCTATATATATCGTGTTTGAAATACTTTATACTTATATCGTGTTGCCGCTGGATCTTGGAACCTGGCGGAGAGATAGCACATTTCACTTCCCCCGTCGTATGTTCCATTCGATGGTGAAGCTGCGCGGAGGGTTGAGGGGAAGGTTCTCCCACGGGGAAGCTACCGTCGACAGAGGAGGCGGTAGGAGTTGTCGCCGCTGACGTGATGGGTAGGCTGATTCGCTTCTGCTTTACTTCCTGCAATTTCTTTAAGTCGCCGCGGCACTTGTTATCCAGTGGGTCGGATTTATTTTCTTATATGCGTCGCGCTTCGATCGTCATCCAGTGGGGCGGATTACCCTTATTATCTACTTATTCTCGCGGAGTTGGTTACTGGTTGGTGTTATTTGGCTTGAGGAATCGCGATTTCGTCAATGGCATCCATGTTAGAGTGAATGACATTCTCTGGGGCATTCTTTTTGGGTTACTGGTTGATGTTGTTTAGGACACGCTGTGTGGGTGTGCTAAATTTGGTTCATTAATGGTTGTCTGCGAGAAGGTGATGAGAGATGACTAAGTACAGATGTGAAGAATTTCTTGTCTGGCCAAGTTAACTGACATATCCATTTGCCCGGAGTTTCACAAAATTTCAGTATACCTGGTCCAAGAAATCCTCAAAATTTCATGGATGTGGTACACCTGAATTTATCATCTGAACATGGAAAAATTCAAGTTCAGATTTGACCCTCCCGCGCGTGCAGACACACACCAATATTCCCCCAAGTATATGTAGTATCACCAACAGTGTATTTCGTTATCCTGCTGTCCTCAGCATTAGGTTTCATTTAGACAAGTACAAGTAATACGAAATGCAATACTGATAGAACATAGAGGATCATGATACGGACGCTTCATCAGATTTGATGTATCTCAGTACATGTACTTATGTTTACACCCTACAGGCTACAGTGTTGAGTAACATATTGTACTAGGTATAGGTCCCCGTGTTTTGTCAGGGTTGTACCTGTAATTGTACATGTGTCCTCCTATATATACATGAGCAGCCGGCCTTATTGGTGCTGTGCAATCTCCAATACTCTTCTACATGGTATCAGAGGCCCTCCGGCCCTGACCTAGCCGCCGCCCCCCCTTCCCCTTGGGCGCCGCCGGCCTCTCCCCTCCCTAGCCCTAGCCGCCGCCCCTCCTTGGGCGCCGCCGGCTCCACCCCACCCCTAGCCCTAGCCACCGCCCTCCCCACGCCGGGCGCCGCCGGCCCCCACCCCAACCCTAGCCCTAGCCGCTTCTACCTCCCACCACCACCACCGCTTCCGCCATGGCCGGTTTCTCCTCCTCCGGCTCCGACCCCTTCAACTCCTCCCGCTCCGGTAGCAGCAACCCCTTCGCCGGCCCCTCCGTCGCCGTCATCCGCGACATCCCCATCGCTAAGCGCGTGCCGGTGAAGCTCTCCACCACCGCTGCCAACTTCTTCCCGTGGAAGACGTACTTCGGGCTGCTCTTCCGCGAGTATGATCTCCTCGATCACGTCGACGGCACCATCGACCTCCTCGCCATGCCGCACGACCCCGAGTGGCTCGCGATCGACGCCACCATCATCCGCTTGTTCTACCAGACCGTCTCCAACGACATCTTCCGCACCGTCGTCCGCGACGACGACTCCGCACACACGGTCTGGGCTAAGATCACCGGCCTCTTCACCGACAACAAAATTCAGCGGGTCACCTTCCTCCAGCAGGAGTTCTTCGGCACCCACCAGAACGACCAATCTCTCGACGAGTACGCCCTCAAGCTGAAGAGCCTCTCCGACGAGCTACGTGACTTGGAGTTTCCGATCGATGACAAGATCATGCTCTCCACCCTGTCGGCGGGTCTCGGCGAGGATCTCAGCAATGCCGCCTCCAACCTCACGCTCCACACCACGCCCACCTTCGAGCAGGTCGTGGCCTACTTGCGCCTCGAGGAGCGCCGCCTCAAGCATCTCCGGGCTCGGGCGGCCCATACCGCCTTCGTCGCCGGCTTCTCCCACGGTGCCCAGACTCCCGCGCCTCGCGCCCCCGCGCCTCGCCCCACCGGTCCGCCGCCGGGTTTTCCCGCAGCCGGTCACCAGGCCGGTCAGACCGGGCCGTGGACCGGCCAGTCCGGTCACCAGGCCGGCTAGATCGGACCGTGGACCATCCCAGTCGGCGCCCAGGCCGGTCAGACCGGCCCCGGGACTGGGCAGGCGGCTACTCCTGGCGGTGGTCGCCGCGAACGCCGTCACCGTGGCGGTGGTGGCAACGGTGGTGGCAATGGTGGCGCCAATGCCACCGCCCCCGCGCCTCGTCCACCGCAGCACACCGCCCCTCCGCCATGGACCGCCGGCCACAATCCGTGGACCGGGGTTGTTCATGCCTACTCCATGCCCGTGCCGCGCGCCCCCTACCCGGGCATCATGGGGCCACGTCCGGCCACCCACCAGGCTTTCTACGCGGCGCCCCAGCCCTCCCCGGCCTACACCGCCCCCCGAGCTCGGCCTCGTGGGACCCCGCGCTCCTGACCGCCCTCCAGAGTGTCCCTTACGCTGGGGCATATGGTGGCGGTGGCGACTGGTTCATGGACACCGGCGCCTCCGCGCATATGGCTGCACACCCCGGTAACCTCTCGTTTTCTACACCCGCTTCCACTTCTTCTCGCATCATCGTGGCAACGGTCATGCTCTTCCAATTACTCACACCGGTTCCGTCTCTTTTCCTTCCACTTCCACTCCTCTCTCTCTAAATAATGTTCTTGTTTCTCCTGACTTGATTAAAAATCTTGTTTTTGTTAAGTCTTTCTGTCGTGATAATCATATGACTGTGGAATTTGACGCCTTTGGTTTTTCTGTCAAGGATGGTCGTACTCGGATGCTCCTCCACCGATGTGACAGCCCCAGCGATCTGTACGCTGTTGGTTCGGCCTCCACCACTGCCAGCAGCCCACTCGTCCTCTCCGCTGGTGTCGACCTCTGGCACGCCCGCCTCGGCCATCCTAGCTCCGCCACTCTGCGTCAAATAATGCAAGGCTTCTCCTTTACTTGTAATAAAAACGGATGCCCACTCTTGTGAAGCATGTCGTCTAGGCAAACATGTTCGCCTCCCGTTTAGTTCCTCCTCCACAGTCGCGTCTTTTCCGTTTCAACTTATTCATAGTGATGTTTGGACCTCGCCTGTTCCGAGTAATTCTGGTTATAATTATTATCTAGTGATTCTAGATGATTACTCACATTTTGTATGGACTTTTCCCTTCGTCGTAAATCCGATGTTGCCACCACCCTCACCACCTTCTTCGCCTTCGTTTCCACCCAGTTCGGTCGCCCCATCCACGTCTTACAAACCGACAACAGCAAAGAGTTCGACAACATCACCATTCGCTCACTTTTCGCCGCCCATGGCACCGTCTTCCGCCTCACGTGTCCATACACCTCTCCACAGAACGGTCGTGCCAAACGGATGCTTTGTACCCTCAACGACTGCGTCCGCACCTTTCTGTTCCACGCATACATGCCCCCATAATTCTGGCCGGATGCTCTTGCCACGGTGACTCTTCTCGTCAACATCCGCCCGTGTCGTGTGCGTTGGTCATACACGCTGCATCACCTACTCTACGGTGCGCCACCCGCCTATGATGACCTTCGGATCTTCGGCTACTGGTGTTATCCTAACACTGCTGCCACCACCGCGCATAAGCTTGCGTTGCGCTCTCTCCCTTGTGTGTTTCTCGGCTACCCCGCCAACACCAAGGGCTAGCGCTGTTACGACCCAGTCTCCCATCGTGTCCTCACCTCCCGGCACGTGTACTTTGACGAGTTGGTTTTTTCCGTTTCAGCAGGGACTTTTGGCGACACCTCCGACGACGCCCCCGGCGCCCGCTGGCCCTCTTGTGGCCGCGCGATGATTACTGACCGCGACGGCCCCCTCTGCGTTGGCCCCGCCTGGTCCCTCGGCGCCTCCGTCGCCCGCGGCGCCCCCGGCGCCCCAGTCGCCCGCGACGCCCGAGGCGCCTCCGGCGCCCCTATCGCCCGCGGCATCTCCTTCGACTGCCTCTTCATCGACCGCCTCATCGCCCGCCTCGCCGCCAGTCGCTGCGCCCCCTGAGCCCATGCTCACCCGCGCACACGCGGGCGTGCGGCGTCCATCTACACGCTACCCCGCCGACCAGTACGTCTGCATGGCATCCCCGTCCGCCGCGTCCGCCTTCTGGGCCAGCGGCAATAGTGTCATGCTGCATGATGGCGGCATACCTCCCAGCCGCCGACCCGGTCACCCGGCCGGTCCCACCAGCCCCACGACCGGCCTGGCCGGCCCAGCACCCGGTCAAACCAGCCATACAACCGGCCCTCCGACCGGTGCCAACCGGCGTGGTGTCCAGGGGCCTCCGCCCCCTCGCCCGGTCCGCCGCCCGGTCCAACCGGACCACCGGCCGGCCCATCCGGCCACCAGGCCGGTCCAACCGGACCACCGGCCGGCCCACCCGGCCACCAGGCCGGTCCAACCGGCGCCTCAACCGGACCGGCACCTGCTGACGCGTCCACCTCTGCCCTATCACCGGTGCCCACCTCGGCTCGCGCCGCCTTGCGCGACCCGCATTGGCGCGCTGCCATGCAGGAGGAGTACGATGCGCTGCAGCATAACCGGACCTGGGAGCTGGTTCCCCGGCCCCCTCGCGCCAACGTCATCACTGGCAAATGGGTCTTCAAGCACAAGCTTGGCTCCGATGGTACCCTCGAGCGCTACAAGGCGCGCTGGGTCATGCACGGTTTTCGGCAACACGCCGGTGTCGACCTCAGGGATACGTTCGCCCCGGTTGTCAAACCAGGCACGATCCGCACGGTGTTGCACCTTGCCGCCTCTCGCGCGTGGCCCGTGCATCAGATGGACGTCTCCAACGCCTTCCTTCATGGCCATCTGTCGGAGCAAGTGTACTGCCAGCAGCCCATCGGCTTCGTCGACGCCGAGCGCCCTGATGACGTGTGTTTGCTCTCTCGGTCCTTGTATGGACTGAAGCAGGCGTCCCGCGCCTGGTACCAGCGTATCACCGGCTTCCTGCATCAGCTTGGTTTCCACTCCACACGTTCCGATGCGTCGCTGTTCGTCTACCGGACTGGCAACAACATGGCCTACCTGCTGCTCTACGTCGACGACATCATCTTGACGGCCTCCACTGCTGGTCTTCTTCGACAGCTCACTGACAGTCTTCGCGCTGAGTTTGCATTGAAGGATCTCGGACCGCTCCACTACTTCCTCGGCATCCAGGTTAGCCGGCGTGCGGATGGGTTCTTCCTTCATCAACGGAAGTATGCTCACGAGCTCCTCGAGCGGGCAGGGATGCTTAACTGCAACCCTGCCCCGACTCCTGTCGACACAAAGACCAAGCTCTCATCCAGTGATGGGTCGCTGGCCTCCGACGCGCCGTTCTACCGCTCCATCGTCGGTGCCCTCCAGTACTTGACGCTGACACGTCCGGAGCTCCAGTACGCTGTGCAGCAGGTGTGCTTGCATATGCATGCCCCTCGGGGTGCACATTGGGCCACGGTGAAGCGAATTCTCCACTACGTTTGTGGCACCATCGGCTATGGCTTGTCGCTGCATGCTTCGCCCTCGACGTCGACCGACCTCGTTGCCTACTCGGACGCGGACTGGGTGGGATGCCCGGACACGCGACGCTCCACCAGCGGATACTGCGTCTACCTCGGCTCGTCGCTCGTCTCTTGGTCCTCCAAGAGGCAGCCCACCGTGTCTCGCTCCAGTGCTGAGGCCGAGTACCGTGCCGTGGCCAACGTTGTAGCTGAGTGCACATGGCTTTGTCAGCTTCTGTCCAAGCTCTCTTGTCCCGTTGACAAGGCTACGGTGGTCTTCTGCGACAACGTGTCGGCTTTCTACCTCTCCGCCAACCCCGTTCATCATCGGCGCACCAAGCACATCGAGTTGGACATCCACTTTGTTCGTGAACAAGTTGCCCTCGGTCGCGTTCGAGTTCTTCACGTACCGACGTCTCAGCAGTTTGCCGATATCATGACGAAGGGATTGTCATCCACGACTTTTCCTGAGTTTCGCTCCAGTCTATGTGTCGGTGCCGACCCTTCGACTGCGGGGGGTGTTGAGTAACATATTGTACTAGGTATAGGTCCCCGTGTTTTGTCAGGGTTGTACCTGTAATTGTACATGTGTCCTCCTATATATACATGAGCAGCAGGCTCTATTGGTGCTGTGCAATCTCCAATACTCTTCTACATACAATACAAGGTTTATCTCAGCATTAGGTTCCCCTATTTTTCCTAATTCGTTAGGTTCCAAGTTCATCAGAGGCTAGTGTGACCTCCTTTTGTTTTAGTAACCGATTACCAGGATTTTGGTGTCCTGGATGAGGTGAGTGTGGGAGGTATTAGAACAGCATATCAAAAGTAAGCTTGTAGTTAATGTAGAGCTGCAGGTTTTATGGTCTAAAACTCATTTAGAGTTGTTGCTGATTCTGATTCTGTGTATCCATCCATCCATTTTAGTAAGTGGGCCTAGTGTGGATCTGGTGAACGGTATCTGTCTTGGCTACTTTAGCTAGATACTGTAGTGTACTTGTTGTAGCTTGTCATTGCTAGTTGTGAGAATTAAGCAGGCTATGTTTGTCAACATAGTAAGCTACTGATGGTGATATGAAATATGCAGTAGACATAATGATGTGGTGCGGCTTCATCGGGTAATGTTGCAAATCCTAACATGGGGACATGTGCGGACAGAGGACCTGTATTGTTCATTTCTTCACTAGTTATGTATGGGTTTGTAGCTTGCCACATTTTATTTGTTGGCTCATTCAGTTTGATGGGTCTAGTCAATCAGGATGAAACAAATATTGGTGAAAATGTCATGTGGCAAAGTTGAAGCCCTTCTGTCGTACAACATATTAACCATGTAAATGAAACATGTAATTTTAGCTCAAATATGCCACACACACTCTCTGCCCTAATTCTTTCTACTCACTTTCTGTCAGTTTAGTTCCTTAAATCTATTTTTAATTCTCTTTCTTAATTCTTCCTTTTTAAATCATTCGGTGATAGTGATCATTTTTCTTCATTTATTCAGTTTATCTTAAATTTTTCTTTGACTCTTTCTCCATTCTTGAGTTTTTCTAAGTTGTTGTCTTAATTCTTCTTGCTTTCTCCAGTTTCAGTCCTTTTTAATTATCTTTCTTGATTCTCCATCATAGTGATCAGTGTTCTTCATTTATTCATTTTATCTTATTTTTCTCAGTTTCTCTCTGTCCCAAGTCTCTGTTTAGGTCCTTCTTTCAGTCTTTGTTTAATTCCTTCTTATTTCTCTTTTCTCTAGTTTCTTCAGTCATTCTAAAGTCTTTTTAGGTCCATTCTCTCGTTCTCTGTTTAACTCCTTATTTTTCTTTCTTATTTCTCTTTTACTTAGTGTTCAGTCGTTTCTTCTCAGTTTCTTCATCTTTCTTCATTCCTGGCTTCAATTTTATCCTCTCAATATATTCTTTCGGAAAGTCAATTCGGCTCCCGGGTGCGTATGCTCCCTATACCAAAAAAGCATATTTCGGAATGTCAAAAAAATTGGATAAAAAATTCTACATGTACATCTCCATAATGTATGTGCATTCGCCAAGTTTCACGGAAAACCAATGTTTTTTGTGGTCTATGTAAAAAGGAGAAACTTTATCTTGTGAAAAGCATTATTTTTAGCACTGATTTTTTTCTTTTTTACACACGTCACATGATAAGTCGATTTTTTATGAAACGACTTTGTGAGCGCATAGCACGTGAAGATGTACGTACGAATTTTTTGTTTCAATTTTTTTGAAATTTAAAATGTAAATAAGATGCATTTCAAAATATAGGGAGCATATGCACCCATGTCCCAAAACACCACTCCCTTCCTTCTTCGGAAAGTCTCTCACTTAAATTTTCTCATTATTTATTTCAGTCATTTCTTCTCAGTTTTATTTGCTCATTTATCACATATCAACATTCAATAAAGCCTGAAACACACCGATCCCTTGAACTGCGGTGACGGAAAGCCGGAGAAGCAGTGACAGAGGAGTTGGAGAAGCAGAACAGGTTGCATGTGCACATCAACGCAGCAGTGAAATAGTCAGAATAGTCTGACCTTGAAGTTTTCTTGAATTCACTTGAACTTCGATTTCTTTTGTATGTTGAGCAGTCTGACATTGAAGTGCTCCTAAATTTACTAGAACCTAATTTCTTCTGTATGCTGATTATTGTTGTTGGGGTCATAGATCTCTGTTAGTTTATCTTGTTGTAGATTCGGATCCCTTTTTCTCTTCAGAATTTAGGCATTGAGTGCAGCTTCGGTTTTACCTATTGGTAGTAACTGTTTCTAAAGAATGGTTCGAATGATTATACAAGTTCTCGTATTTGTTCAATTTATCTCAGTGTTGGCCTTATTTGCCCATTCAGCCTTCTCTACTGGCCATTGCTACTAGCTTCGTTTGCATACATGCATGATATGGTCACTCAGTTATTATATCATGTTAGCTCACCTATAAGTAATTTAAAAGCTGACGAGATCATAGTATAGGTTCTTAGCACTTGACATTTACACGGACAATTCCTAGATATCACAAGCCAAATAGTTCAGCTAAATGAAATCTCCAGTTAATTTCTTCAGTTTTGCCTTTTCTCTATTTTTTTGCTAATACTTGAATTGTTTTGATGCAGTGAAAATAGGTATTGGCATACAAAGGGGAGAGCTTACATATCTAGTTGCTTGATCAAGACGGAGCTGTAGAGTGAAGGGGGATGTTCGGAGATCCAAAGGCTGTTGTCTTCTTCCTCATTGCCCTCTATCACCTCCTTTCTGTCTTAGGATCTACTCACATTATTTCATAGCGTGAAAAAATTGAATGTGGAATCCCCAACGTCTTATATTTCAGAACGGAGGGAGTATTTTCTTGTTGATCCCTCTCTCCTTTCTTTGCTCCTCTCGTTTTTTCTGTCTTCAGCTGGTGTCTTTGCCTGGGGAGGAAGAGGATAGGTGGCTCACGTGGGGGCAGTTGATAGAGTGGGCCAAGATGGATAAGGCCCAGATCTTCTCTTATTTTTGTAAGGCCCAAAAATGAAAAGATGCAACCAGTGTGTAAGTTGGACTCTCCTATTTTGCTAACGGCAGGGAAGCATAAGAGCATCTTGATACGTCTCCAACGTATCGATAATTTCTTATGTTACATGTCATATTATTGATGATACCTACATGTTTTATGCACACTTTATGTCATATTCGTGCATTTTCTGGAACTAACCTATTAACAAGATGCCGAAGAGCCGCTTCTGTTTTTCGTCGTTTTTGGTTTCGAAATCCTAGTAACGAAATATTCTCGGAATTGGACGAAATCAAGACCCGTGGTCCTATTTTGCCACGAAGCTTCCAGAAGACCGAAGAGGAGTCGAAGTGGGGCCACGAGGGGCCGCCACCATAGGGCGGCGCGGCCCAGGCCTGGGCCGCGCCGATCTGTGGTGTGGGGCCCTCGTGTGGCCCCCCACGTTGCCCTTCCGCCTACTTAAAGCCTCCGTCGCGAAACCCCTGATGCGAAAAACCACGATACGGAAAACCTTACTGAGACGCCGCCGCCGCCAATCCCATCTCGGGGATTCTCGGAGATCTCCTTCGGCACCTCGCCGGAGAGGGGATTCATCTCCCGAAGGACTCTTCACCGCCATGGTCGCCTCCGGAGTGATGAGTGAGTAGTTCACCCCTGGACTATGGGTCCATAGCAGTAGCTAGATGGTTGTCTTCTCCTCATTGTGCTTCATTGTTGGATCTTGTGAGCTGCCTAACATGATCAAGATCATCTATCTGTAATACTCTATGTTGTGTTTGTCGGGATCCGATGGATGGAGAATACCATGTTATGTTAATTATCAAGTTATTACCTATGTGTTGTTTATGATCTTGCATGCTCTCCGTTATTAGTAGAGGCTCTAGCCAAGTTGATGCTAGTAACTCCAAGAGGGAGTATTTATGCTCGATAGTGGGTTCATGCCCGCATTGACACCGGGGAGTGACGAAAACCCCTAAGGTTGTGTTGTGCTCGTTGCCACTAGGGATAAAACATTGATGCTATGTCCGAGAATGTAGTTATTGATTACATTACGCACCATACTTAATGCAATTGTCCGTTGCTTTACAACTTAATACCTGGAAGGGGTTCGGATGATAACTCGAAGGTGGACTTTTTAGGCATAGATGCGGTTGGATGATGGTCTATGTACTTTGTCGTAATGCCCAATTAAATCTCACCGTACTTATCATGACATGTATGTGCATTGTTATGCCCTCTCTATTTGTCAATTGCCCGACTGTAATTTGTTCACCCAACATGCTTTTATCTTATGGGAGAGACACCTCTAGTGAACTGTGGACCCCGGTCCATTCTTCTATACCTAATAATAAAAGCAAAAGGGCTTCTTGTTGATCCGTTTTTTCTTGCCCCTGAAGTTGGTAGAAATTACATCCCACTGCCACAGGTAAGTTAAGTACCGCTTCGTCCGTGTCTTTTCCGAGCCCCGTTTCCTTCCATCTGAAGCCACCACTCCCCGATCTTGATTTTCCCCCTCCCGAGTTTCCGGACTCGGCATCTCCGGCATCCTGAGCGTCGCACCTATCGTCGTTACATACAAAGATGTCATCCCGACGCCAGCAGCCAGCCGGAAGTGCCCCCAGCTCTGAGGTACTCTCATGATGATTGATGAATTGGTGATGGCCTGATGAGGATGGAACGGGCAACCTGGAGCGCGGCGGCGCTGCCGTGTCTCCCATGGTTCCGTTCCGCGCCAGACCAACTAATTCCCTTCCCTGCCACCGGACTCATCTTTGCTGGCAACGAGCATGAATTGAGTCGGATTGCGGGAAGGGAGCAGGAGCGGTGGTGGTCGTGCCGAGGCGCGACTTTCCCCGGATGCGCAGGCTGTGCAGGCTTAGCTGTGCAGGCTGCGACGAGCGCGGAGGCTATCTGCGAGACTGCGACCCCGTGCTCTGTTCCCATCCTCGCCCGTAGCCGGTAACCCCCATGCTCGGATCGCAAGTCAGAGGGACTCACTGGCGGCTACACACGAGCTCGCCTCGGCCTCGCTGTAATGCTTCAACAGCTGGGCTGAAGCTGCCCCGGTCTGGTGCTGGGTGGCTTTCCAGGAGCAGCCCGGGGAGGCGACCGCTGGGTCCGGGCTCCTCCATGACCACGAGCTAGCTCCTCCGATAGACCTTCTCGTTGGCGCGAGCCGCTCCAGGCGGTGGATTGAGCTAATCGGTAGTTTCCGCACAAAAAAAGAGCTCATCGGTAGTGGACTGAGCTAATTAGTTACAAAATCTGGGGAGTTTGCTACCGCCACTGATTGTTTTTCTTTTAGCGTTTCTCGATGCGTATTAGCTTCCAGATTCGTAGATTATGTATTGCTGCAGAAATATTTCGTGATTTCTTCAATTATTTTGGTACAAGAACTCATTCCGTTAGTTGTTATATTATGAAATGGTTAGTAGAAGTTGTAAAACAATATATATGCGACAAATTTCTGATCCATTACTGATATGTTCCAGCAAAATTATATAGAGATTTGGAGATAGGAATATTTACATTATTGTTGAAATTTTTGTTCCACATTGAATGATGAATCATTATTACATTGATTTTGCAGTTTCAAATATTAATATTATATTGATTCGTCACAAAAATTTAGAGATTTTATCGGAAAGCCGAGGTAATAGAAAAAATATAAAGAGTTTTCAAAGTGGACATACGGAGATGTAAGTTTGCCGCTTTAGTCAAACCTGTTATAATCACAAGAGCCACCGCTCATGCTGTGTTTAAGGAGAGAATGGACAAAAGAAAACTCCGCAAGTTGATTAATTTCGGAGAGTATTCTACGCAACAAATGTTACATGATACATTGCCATGCCAAAAGAAAAATCAAGCCATAGCAAGGAACCGACTGTATGAGTGGCCGCCAACGGAGTTAGATTAGCAGCGGGAGGGAGAACTTGAGGCCCACGCCGTTGGATTGGGGAGGAGAGAGTTGCTATAGCGAGTTGAAAGAGAAGAGATCAACCGGGGGCTCGGGTGCGAGCTGATAGAGGGGGCTCGGGTGCGAGCTGATAGAGGAAAGGCAGTTGGTGGGAGGATTGCATGGAGAAAAGGGAGGCATGGCTAGAAATGTAAAAAGCTAGGAGGTAGATAGGGTTTTGGTTTGGGTTGAACTAGGTATGGCCGGGTGGCTTATAGCTGGGCCTAGCCGGTGGGGTGGTTTTTTTTGTAATAAAACTTTTGTTCAACTAATTTTGCAGAAGAAAATAAACAAAAAGAGGGTTTTCTCTTTTCTTTTACGAAAATTTCACTGATCTACTGATAATCATCCATAACGGTACAAAGACTATGAGAATGTTGAATCGGGTAAACTAATTTAGAAGTTTCTTAAACAATTGCAACCAGCGGAGGGGGAGAGAGTAGATTGGGACAATTGAATCAATATTTTTTAATGATCTGCTTTTGTCGCGCGACCACAAGTGTAGATCAGACATAGGTGTTGCCCATCATCATTGTAAGTATGCGGTATTACAAGTCAACCCAATGAGAGGCTCATAATCTTATCTTTTTAGGATTGGTTATATTCATCATGAATAGGAGAAAATGTGACCACCATCAACGATGGTGACAAAGAGAAATGTCAACACAAATAGTTTCTTGAATCGTTCAAGTATTTATTTTTCCTGGTGCAACGCACGGGCACTTCTACTAGTTTATACTGAAATACAAATCTGCTGCAATACTTGTTTTTACTGTTTTCTCTGCAAACAATCATCTTCCACACAATACGGTTAATCCTTTGTTACAGCAAGCCGGTGAGATTGACAACCTCACTGTTTCGTTGGGGCAAAGTACTTTGGTTGTGTTGTGCAGATTCCACGTTGGCGCCGGAATCTCTGGTGTTGCGCCGCACTACATTCCGCCGCCATCAACCTTCAACGTGCTTCTTGGCTCCTCCTGGTTCGATAAACCTTGGTTTCTTTCTGGGGGAAAACTTGCTGCTGTGCGCATCATACCTTCCTCTTGGGGTTCCCAACGAACGTGTGAAATACATGCCATCAAGCTCATTTTCTGGCGCCGTTGCCGGGGAGATCAAGACACGCTGCAAGGGGAGTCTCCACTTCCCAATCTCTTTACTTTGTTTTTGTCTTGCTTTATTTTATTTACTACTTTGTTTGCTGAATTATATCAAAACACAAAAAAATTAGTTGCTAGCTTTACTTTATTTATTGTCTTGCACCCTATATCAAAAACACAAAAAAATTAATTTACTTGCATTTACTTTATCTAGTTTGTTTTATTTACTACTGCTAAAATGGCCACCCCTGAAAATACTAAGTTGTGTGACTTCACTAGCACAAATAATAATGATTTCTTATGCACACCTATTGCTCCACCTGCTACTACAGCGGAATTCTTTGAAATTAAACCTGCTTTCTATCGAATCTTGTTATGAGAGAGCAATTTTCTGGTGTTAGTTCCGATGATGCTTGCTGCCCATCTCAATAATTTTGTTGAACTATGTGAAATGCAAAAGTATAAAGATGTAGATGGTGACATTATAAAATTAAAATTGTTTCCTTTCTCATTAAGAGGAAGAGCTAAAGATTGGTTGCTATCTCTCGCCTAAGAATAGTATTGATTCCTGGACTAAATGCAAGGATGCTTTTATTGGTAGATATTATCCCCCTGCTAAAATTATATCTTTGAGGAGTAGCATAATGAATTTTAAACAATTGGATAATGAACATGTTGCTCAAGCTTGGGAAAGAATGAAATCTTTGGTTAAAAATTGCCCAACCCATGGACTGACTACTTGGATGATCATCCAAACCTTCTATGCGAGGACTAAATTTTTCTTCGCGGAATTTATTGGATTCAGCTGCTGGAGGTACCTTTATGTCCATCACTCTTGGTGAAGCAACAAAGCTTCTTGATAATATGATGGTTAATTACTCTGAATGGCACACGGAAAGAGCTCCACAAGGTAAGAAGGTAAATTCTGTTGAAGAATCCTCTTCCTTGAATGATAAGATTGATGCTATTATGTCTATGCTTGTGAATGATAGGACTAATGTTGATCCTAATAATGTTCCGTTAGCTTCATTGGTTGCCCAAGAAGAACATGTTGATGTAAACTTCATTAAAAAAAATAATTTCAACAACAATGCTTATCGGAACAATTCTAGTAATAACTATAGGCCATATCCTTATAATAATGGTAACGGTTATGCTAATTCTTATGGGAATTCTTACAACAATAATAGGAATACACCCCCTGGACTTGAAGCTATGCTTAAAGAATTTATTAGTACACAAACTACCTTTAACAAATCTGTTGAGGAAAAGCTCAATAAAATTGATATTCTTGCTTCTAAGGTTGATAGTCTTGCCTCTGATGTTGATCTTTTGAAATCGAAAGTTATGCCTAATAGGGATATTGAAAATAAAATCGTTACTACAGCAAATGCCATCCAAATTAGAATTAATGAGAATATAAGATTAATGGCTGAACTGCGTGCTAGGTGGGATAGAGAAGAAAATGAAAAACTAGCTAAAGAGAAAAATGTAGTTAAAGTTTGGACTATTACCACCACTAGCAATGCTAATGATTCACATGTTGCTGCACCTCCTACTATCAATAGTAAAATAATTGGTGTTGGCAATGTTTCTACTCCTAGTGCAAAGCGCGCAAAATTACCCGAAACCGCTAAAACTCGCTGAAACCGCTCGTGATAAAACTCGCTGAAATTTTTTCCAACCTTGGGGATGATAATCCCATTGCTTTAGATTGTAATGATTTAGATTTTGATGATTTCCACATCTCTGAAGTTATAAAGTTCTTACAAAAACTTGCTAAGAGTCCCAATGCTAGCGCTGTAAACTTGGCTTTCACAAAACATATTAGAAATGCTCTCATAAAAGCTAGAGAAGAAAAACTAAAACTTGAAACTTCTATTCCTAGAAAGCTAGAGGATGGTTGGGAGCCCATCATTAAAATGAGGGTCAAAGATTTTGATTGTAATGCTTTATGTGATCTTGGTGCAAGAATTTCTGTTATGCCTAAGAAAGTTTATGATATGCTTGACTTGCCACCATTGAAAAACTGTTATCTGGATGTTAATCTCGCTGATAATGCTAAAAAGAAACCTTTGGGGAGAGTTGATAATGTTCATATTATGGTTAACAATAACCTTGTTCCCGTTGATTTTGTTGTCTTGGATATTGAATGCAATGCATCTTGCCCCATTATATTGGGAAGACCTTTTCTTCGAACCGTTGGTGCTACTATTGATATGAAGGAAGGTAATATTAAATATCAATTTCCTCTCAAGAAAGGTATGGAACACTTCCCTAGAAAGAGAATGAAGTTACCTTATGATTCTATTATTAGAACAAATTATGATGTTGATGCTTCATCTCTTGATGTTACTTGATATACACTTTCTGCGCCTAGCTGAAAGGCGTTAAAGAAAAGCGCTTATGAGAGACAACCCATGTTTTTACTACAGTATTTTTGTTTTATATTTGAGTCTTGGAAGTTGTTTACTACTGTAGCAACCTCTCCTTATCTTAGTTTTATGTTTTGTTGTGCCAAGTAAAGTCTTTGATAGTAAAGTAAATACTAGATTTGGATTACTGCGCAGAAACAGATTTCTTTGCTGTCACGAATCTGGGTCTAATTCTCTGTAGGTAACTCAGAAAATTAAGCCAATTTACGTGAGTGATCCTTCGATATGTACGCAACTTTCATTAAATTTGGGCATTTTCATTTGAGCAAGTCTGGTGCCCTAATAAAATCCATCTTTACAGATCGTTCCGTTTTGACAGATTCTGCCTTTTATTTCGCATTGCCTCTTTTGCTATGTTGGATGAATTTCTTTGATCCATTAATGTCCAGTAGCTTTATGCAATGTCCAGAAGTGTTAAGAATGATTGTGTCACCTCTGAACATGTTAATTTTTATTGTGCACTAACCCTCTAATGACTTGTTTCGAGTTTGGTGTGGAGGAAGTTTTCAAGGATCAAGAGAGGAGGATGATACAATATGATCAAGGAGAGTGAAAGCTCTAAGCTTGGGGATGCCCCGGTGGTTCACCCCTGCATATTCTAAGAAGACTCAAGCGTCTAAGCTTGGGGATGCCCAAGGCATCCCCTTCTTCATCGACAACATTATCGGGTTCCTCCCCGAAACTATATTTTTATTCTGTCACATCTTATGCACTTTGCTTGGAGCGTCGGTTTGTTTTTGTTTTTGTTTTGTTTGAATAAAATGGATCCTAGCATTCACTTTATGGGAGAGAGACACGCTCCGCTGTAGCATATGGACAAGTATGTCCTTAGGCTCTACTCATAGTATTCATGGCGAAGTTTCTTCTTCGTTAAATTGTTATATGGTTGGAATTGGAAAATGCTACATGTAGTAACTCTAAAATGTCTTGGATAATTTGGTACTTGGCAATTGTTGTGCTCATGTTTAAGCTCTTGCATCATATACTTTGCACCCATTAATGAAGAAACACTTAGAGCTTGCTAATTTGGTTTGCATATTTGGTTTCTCTAGAGTCTAGATAACATCTAGTATTGAGTTTTGAACAACAAGGAAGACGGTGTAGAGTCTTATAATGTTTACAATATGTCCTTTATGTGAGTTTTGCTGCACTGTTCATCCTTGTGTTTGTTTCAAATAACCTTGCTAGCCTAAACCTTGTATCGAGAGGGAATACTTCTCATGCATCCAAAATACTTGAGCCAACCACTATGTCATTTGTGTCCACCATACCTACCTACTACATGGTATTTATCCGCCATTCCAAAGTAAATTGCTTGAGTGCTACCTTTAAAAATTCCATCATTCACCTTTGCAATATATAGCTCATGGGACAAATAGCTTAAAAACTATTGTGGTATTGAATATGTACTTATGCACTTTATCTCTTATTAAGTTGCTTGTTGTGCGATAACCATGTTTACGGGGACGCCATCAACTATTCTTTGTTGAATATCATGTGAGTTGCTATGCATGTCCGTCTTGTCTCGAAGTAAGAGAGATCTACCACCTTAATGGTTGGAGCATGCATATTGTTAGAGAAGAACATTGGGCCGCTAACTAAAGCCATGATTCATGGTGGAAGTTTCAGTTTTGGACATATATCCTCAATCTCATATGAGAATAATAATTGTTGCCACATGCTTATGCATTAAAGAGGAGTCCATTATCTGTTGTCCATGTTGTCCCGGTATGGATGTCTAAGTTGAGAATAATCAAAAGCGAGAAATCCGAAATGCGAGCTTTCTCCTTAGACCTTTGTACAGGCGGCATGGAGGTGCCCCATTGTGACACTTGGTTAAAACATGTGTATTGCAAAGATCCGGTAGTCCAAGCTAATTAGGACAAGGTGCGGGCACTATTAGTATACTATGCATGAGGCTTGCAACTTGTAAGATATAATTTACATAACTCATATGCTTTATTACTACCGTTGACAAAATTGTTTCATGTTTTCAAAATAAAAGCTCTAGCACAAATATAGCAATCGATGCTTTCCTCTTTGAAGGACCATTCTTTTTACTTTTATGTTGAGTCAGTTCACCTATCTCTCTCCACCTCAAGAAGCAAACACTTGTGTGAACTGTGCATTGATTCCTACATACTTGCATATTGCACTTGTTATATTACTCTATGTTGATAATTATCCATGAGATATACATGTTACAAGTTGAAAGCAACCGCTGAAACTTAATCTTCCTTTGTGTTGCTTCAATACCTTTACTTTGATTTATTGCTTTATGAGTTAACTCTTATGCAAGACTTATTGATGCTTGTCTTGAAGTACTATTCATGAAAAGTCTTTGCTTTATGATTCACTTGTTTACTCATGCCATTACCATTGTTTTGATCGCTGCATTCATTACATAAGTTTACAAATAGTATGATCAAGGTTATGATGGCATGTCACTTCAGAAATTATCTTTGTTATCGTTTTACTCGCTCGGGACGAGCGTAACTAAGCTTGGGGATGCCGATACGTCTCCAACGTATCGATAATTTCTTATGTTCCATGCCATATTATTGATGATACCTACATGTTTTATGCACACTTTATGTCATATTCGTGCATTTTCTCGGAACTAACCTATTAACAAGATGCCGAAGAGCCGCTTGTCGTTTTCGCTGTTTTTGGTTTCAGAAATCCTAGTAACGAAATATTCTCGGAATTGGACGAAATCAAGACCCAGGGTCCTATTTTGCCACGAAGCTTCCGGAAGACCGAAGAGGAGTCGAAGTGGGGCCACGAGGGGCCGCCACCATAGGGCGGCGCGGCCCCGGTCTTGGCCGCGCCGACCTGTGGTGTGGGGCCCTCGTGTGGCCCCCCACGTTGCCCTTCCGCCTACTTAAAGCCTCCGTCGCGAAACCCCTGATGCGAAAAACCACGATACGGAAAACCTTACTGAGACGCCGCCGCCGCCAATCCCATCTCGGGGGATTCTGGAGATCTCCTCCGGCACCCTGCCGGAGAGGGGATTCATGTCCCGGAGGACTCTTCACCGCCATGGTCGCCTCCGGAGTGATGAGTGAGTAGTTCACCCCTGGACTATGGGTCCATAGCAGTAGCTAGATGGTTGTCTTCTCATCATTGTGCTTCATTGTTGGATCTTGTGAGCTGCCTAACATGATCAAGATCGTCTATCTGTAATACTCTATGTTGTGTTTGTCGGGATCCGATGGATAGAGAATATCATGTTATGTTAATTATCAAGTTATTACCTATGTGTTGTTTATGATCTTGCATGCTCTCCGTTATTAGTAGAGGCTCTGGCCAAGTTGATGCTAGTAACTCCAAGAGGGAGTATTTATGCTCGATAGTGGGTTCATGCCTGCATTGACACCTGGGGGAGTGACAGAAACCCCTAAGGTTGTGTTATGTTATTGCCACTAGGGATAAAACATTGATGCTATGTCCAAGGATGTAGTTATTGATTACATTACGCATCATACTTAATGCAATTGTCTGTTGCTTTGCAACTTAATACTGGAAGGAGTTCGGATGATAACCTAAAGGTGGACTTTTTAGGCATAGATGCAGTTGGATGGCGGTCTATGTACTTTGTCGTAATGCCCAATTAAATCTCATTGTACTTATCATGACATGTATGTGCATTGTTATGCCCTCTCTATTTGTCAATTGCCCGACTGTAATTTGTTCACCCAACATGCTTTTATCTTATGGGAGAGACACCTCTAGTGAACTGTGGACCCCGGTCCATTCTTTTATACTGAAATACAAATCTGCTGCAATACTTGTTTTTACTGTTTTCTCTCGCAAACAATCATCTTCCACACAATACGGTTAATCCTTTGTTACAGCAAGCCGGTGAGATTGACAACCTCACGGTTTCGTTGGGGCAAAGTACTTTGGTTGTGTTGTGCAGGTTCCACGTTGGCGCCGGAATCTCTGGTGTTGCGCCGCACTACATTCCGCCGCCATCAACCTTCAACGTGCTTCTTGGCTCCTCCTGGTTCGATAAACCTTGGTTTCTTTCTGAGGGAAAACTTGCTGCTGTGCGCATCATACCTTCCTCTTGGGGTTCCCAACGAACGTGTGAAATACACGCCATCACATGTCTAACAGACCCCTTAAAAGGGCCGTCTAGCAGGACCCGTAAAAATAGCCCCCGCGTCGATTTTTTCCAGTTTCGATTACGGGGCAGCTCTTCGCCCCCTACTTGTGCGGGGTGGGAGCGGGAACAGAGGGCCAAACCAGTATCCCATTTCACCCAACGCGCGCGGACATTTCAGTTTCCCCACCCGTTTTCCCCCGTGCCGCCGCCACAGCCACCCACGCGCCGCCGCCGGAAACCTTCAGATTCGCACCCCCGCCGCGGTCTTCTCCGTCCTTTTCTCCGGTGAGTATTCCGCCGCGTTCCTCTTTGTTTTCACTGGTACAATGGCCGTGTTTGGAGGTTGATCTATGCTTCACCGTGGTAGATGGCTTCGGAGGATGTGCATATGGCGGATTTGGAGGATTCATCGACAGATTAATCCTTGTCGGATTCCGACGATTCGGACCTCGACGAGCTGCTCAACGACGACGACACGGAGATGATGCTGCTCATGTTCGGCATGAAGCACATGGAGGACCGCGCCAAGCTGCTGGATCAGAGGAAAGGATCCACTATGGGGTGTATGTGCATTCCGCGGAACCGCGCACTCGGCCACGAACAGCTGATGCAAGATTATTTTGCCGAGGTACCGACATATCCTCCCCGCCTCTTCCGTAGAAGGTATCGAATGCGTAGGACTTTGTTCGAGAGAATCGTCAAAGATTGCGAGGCAAGTTGCGATTACTTCAAGCAAAGGAGAAACGCTACCCAAGTCATGGGATTTAGCCCATATCAGAAAATATCTGCCGCCATGAGGGTGATTGCATACGGTATCCCAGCAGATTATACCGATGAGTACCTTCGCAATGGTGTACAAACAACCACGGATTGCCTGCGTATGTTTGCCAAGATGGTGATCAAGTTGTATGATGAAACGTATCTCCGAGCTTCAAATGACGAAGATACAAAAACACTCATGGAGATCAATGAAAAGAGGCGGTGGCCGGGGATGCTTGGTAGTTTGGTAATTTTTACATTCATTTCCTATTGTTGTATGCGGGAACATTTGTTATTTGTTTAATTCTTCCATTAGAACATTTGTTGGCAGTTCCGAAAAACATTATTGTAATAATTATGACGATTATTGTGTGATTTAAGACTTTTATTCAATGTGAATGTTGTGTTGGTTCTAATATCCAATTTGTCAAAACCCTTTTTTGAGGGGTTGGCAACTCGTCCGAGCTAGCAGAACCCATATCCCCACCCCTTACGGGTTCTGCTAGCTCGGACGACTTTTCGGCCAGTGAAAACTGAATACATGGCCCTCTACTCGCGTTTTAAGGGGCAGAAAAATACGGGACCCGTTAGACATGCTCTAAGAAGGTTCAAATACCTGGGCTAGATTCTATTCGAAAAAACCTTTAAAAAAACAGACTCGTAATGAATACTGAGGTAGGGACGGACGAATGAGTTAATGAGTACTAGAAGAGAAATCTGACTGATGGGGAATTGCAATTTCAGCTAGATGATGGTTAGACAGTCCCATAATGTATGTTATAGGTGTTAGGTTTTTTTGGAAGTGAAGAGGTTTTGGACGCCCTAACAACTGAAGATTTTTACATGCGATAGTTTTCAAGATAGGATTCAAATTCATAGGTTACGAGGAAACCCTAAAACAAGACTTGGTAGATTAATGGCTCAAAATTAAATACAGGCTTAGGATATTACTTCTTGTTCCTAGACCCTAGAGGGAGATATGAGGACTAGTCGTGGCTATGAACTCTCATAAAATTTTGTGAGAATATTTATACGTTACTCTTTTTTTTAGAAATTCCTTATTTTTATAATTCATTGATTATATACCTATATGTTCAAGAGAACTTCTTTTATGTGTTATATCGTAGGGGTATTTTTGTTAAAAAGCTCAAAAGTGTACGAGAGAAAAAACCAACAAAGCAAACAAATGGTCAAATCATATGAACCCGAAATAAACTTTGAACAAGGGAATACTTACAAAAGGACTCTAAGGAACCAATGAAACAAGGGTGGAACAAGGGCTATTTATACTATATATTGGTGTACTTTGAGGTCGTTTTGAGACAAAGCTTTATACCACTCGAAGAGGGAGTCATAGGTCTTGAAAATTAAATCTCTACTCTCCTTCAATATATTTCATGTTGTAAAGATAGCAACGTCAAGTAAATATCAGACGGCTTGAACCAAATGGATTTAATTTCTCGGTTAGGCCCTCAAATAATACCAATCAGGTCCTAGCATTTTGAATTAAAATCACTGACGAAGAAAATATGTTTCGGTGCCTCCATGACGGGTTCAACGCAAAACACACAATCAGGCCCAGAGTTAACATGTTGTTTCATACTCGCCGTCATCTATATGGTATTGATGTGGTCATTAACTCAAATCCACATCAAGACTTTTGAGTTTGTAGATGTGCCTGGATTTCCAAATGTTATTCAATAAGTACTACATCCTCGAGCAACCAATCAAACATGAATTAATAGAAAATTCGCTGAGGAGTACCTCGAATTTCCCCAAACAGAGGACCTAAAATAGCACCTAGAAAGATCAAGATGAAGATTCTCTATCAAATTGTTAACTTGGTGAAAGCCTCATATGCTTAGACCGAAAGTGCCAAGGTAAAGCGAGATAACAAATCCTCATAATTAATATATGTCATGACACTGAGATCTTCATCACGAGCAAAGGAGATCATACGGGGAAATATATCCACATGAACAACGTCATCCACCCAAAAAATCATTCCAAAAAATAGCGGACGATCCATCCCCAATCTTACAACTTGTGATAATGTGATAAATGTTAACCAGGCTAGAGATATCCTTCCACTAGAAGGATTCTCAAGTGGACCGTGCATAAAGGGTGACATGATGATATAAGGACGATCATACCTGTTTAACCCATGAAATGTCTTTGTATTAAACTTGCGCAAATTTTTCGGCAACAAAGCTAGTAGAAAATAACATAATCCCACTAACTTGAACAATACGGCATGGTGTCAGAACTATATATTTGCATGAAACAAAATTATATTGATAAGAACGAAGAGAATCTGACAAATGCCGCAATTTTATTTTCGTCAACTTGGGCATAGAAATAAACTTAATCCAATTGACATCATCATGAAAGCTGATCAAAATGAAAGTAATGGAACATCATAATTTGTACGATACAGAAACAGAATTTTCTAATTACCAAAGCTAGCTCTCAAAGCATGGATTGTTCAAACACTCTGAGGGTGAGTGACATACATAGCCAGGTGCTTGGCGAGAGTGGCCACCACGTCATGGTATGGTGTACACCAAACATTTGTGAGACGCCGAAGTAGACAGTGTTTGACTCGACGCAAGGCCAGTGCCTGACGCTACGCAGCAGCACCGCGCCAAGGTCCGAACACGGCTTGCCCGCCCTGGTCATGGAACAACATCAGCGTCTCTTCCTCCATATTCACCTCTTACACAAGGATCACGCATCGGTGAAAAGACACCCTGCTATCCCACTGCATGCGATGCCACTACATCATGAGCTTCCCACAGTTATCGAGCATGTTGTCGCTATATGGACTGTTGTCTAAGGCGACGGCAAGCACCAGGCGTGGGAACACTCATGGCTCCTGCCATGTCCAGCACCAGAAGGTTCTCATCATCGATTTAGTAGAACCGGCGGTGGAACGTGACAGTTGTCAGAACACGAGACCGAAGGTCACGAACAAGCGCCCAACACAGATCTTCGAGCTTGGCCGCGGTCATTCGATTGACTTGTCAAAAGTAGATCACAATGTTGTTGTTACCGGCGAATCTCGCGAGCGTCACCTTGTGCTCGTCTGGAACTTCCTAGAAATATGGCCCCTCCGGTGATGGCTAAGCAACAGTGTCTTCACCGATGGGAGGTTGATGATGTGGCCAGTCAGCGGGTTGAGAACGTGGTTGAAGAAAATGGCCTCGTGACGCAAAACGAGCATGCACTCTAGGACACTGTGGATCCAGCCACCACAGCACACTTGTGGAGCACCTGCAAATCGATCCTGATGGTCGACAGTGTTGTGAAACATGCATCGTGCATCGCCATTTAGTTCCACGAGCACGATCCACTATGGGGATAGAAATTGGGTGGATATATGTACCAACTGCGCTGGGCTCTAGCATGACGGTGTTCTTCTAAAGCTTGCACGCAAGGCGGAAGCAAATGAGATCAGCAATATCGATGTCCAGTAAGCACTTTGCCACCTCCTCCACTAGCTCAGATGGTAGAGCAGCCCAGTCATGCCTTGAGATCCAAAAACGAATTAATAAGGTCCTACAAAACACACGAGGATGGCGATTCTCTACGACTTCTGGGTAGCCATTTTATCACGGTAATAGTTCTATGTCTTCTCGTTGCAAGCTAGATAGGTTTGTCGTAATTGTAAGTTTCTCGCATGTTTCTCTTTACAGTCAAGTGAATTTTGTATGCATGATTTTGTCGTTATTAATGTTCGGATAACGACAATCCTCTCATCCTAGTCGCAGACCATATGAATCTAGTCCTTGTTATTAAAGTCTGATAATAATAGATAAGGCATTTAAGAATAGACTTGATGATTATGTATGTTCTGATAATAAATGAGTCACTATTCTTGCTAAAAACTACCTACCGTGATCCGATATGAAGCGAAATGCCGAACTAGCATCTCGGCGTTTGTTCGGAGCAACGCATCCAACCACTCATACTTTGGCTATATAAGGGAATCTCAAGCGGCGTGACCCAAAATGGCAACTCATTCAGTCTAATTATGTCTGTTTGGTTCGCATCGCAAATATAATTTGGGTCCCCATCCACCCTACCGTGCCAGTGCCACCGTCGGGATCCATTCTGTTGAGCTGGTCACTTTGGCCAACACGGCCTTTCGCATACAAATTGTTTTCCTAAAAGTGGTTGAAAATAGTTTTTCTACAACTGCTTAAAAAATCAAAATTCAGTACCCAAAACTACATCGTGATTGAAAGTTCACAAGAATCCGGAAATTCACAAGCATGTATGGGGAAGTTCCCAAGTTGAAAATTAGTTATTATTCTACAACTGATTAAAAATCGAATTAAGTTCAATACCCAAAACTACATCGCGGACGGAAGTTCACTAGCACATACCTAGAAGTTTTTTTTTTAACAGAAAGCCTCGAAGGGCCCAGAAGCTCTATTGAACGGTGGGCACAATTACAAGCAGGACCTTGGCTTGAACAGAAGTAGCGCAAGTGCCCTGGAAAATTACAGAAAGGACCTCAAAGAAAAACAGGAAAAAGCGATCAAGTCCTTCTTCTCCACCGCATCTCTGATTCAACCTCAGACACCGGCCGCTGACAATGACGCCGGGGACTACGCCACTTGGTTCACCGCCAGGATGGATCGCCGAGCTGAGATTGTTGATCTTCCTCCACAGTCCTAAGGCGTGGGGGAAGTTGATACTCCCCGGAGTAGGAACTGCCGAGGTACGGCGAGGCCTCCTTGGCCAAAGATAGCGGCGGCGGGAGTCGCCGATGCTTGAGATCCGCCGCAAGCCGAGCTTCAAGAAACACCACTGCCAGTACAGAGAAGCAGCACCACCATCGCTGCCCTCGCCCTCGCCTCCACGGCTGGCCGAGAGGAGCAACTTTGGCGCGCTGCCTCCGCACCAGTAGCAGAAAGGATAAGGCCTCCAAGAAACAGACGCGTTGATGCTGACACAGCTGAGCTCCTCCTCTCCTCCATGGCCGGCCAGGAGCTCCTCCAGGACGCAGATCGCCGACGTGTACGCGTTTTCCCCCTCGCCTCCAAGGCCGGCCAGGAAAAATCGCGTCTCACCGTCGCCTCATTGCAGCCGAAGGCACACCGCCAAACATTTAGTTAAAGGAACGTCGATCTTCTTCTCCACTCTCCCCTTCGACCACCAGAGTAGAAGAGGAAGCGAGAGAGATCCTAAATCGGCAGAGATCCAAGCGGCCAGATCCCGTCCACCACTCCGACTACTGGGCATCAAGCCCTCTACCGGCATAAAGCCACTAACCCTAATTACTCTATTTAGTCCGGCACCTCCCCTCCACCCATCTCGACTGGCGGCGCCGGCGAGATCAGCTTTGGTTCAGCCCGGCTTCTTCGAGAAAACTCTCAGGTACTGTAGCGGTGGGAGAGGGGGGGTGGGGGGAAATGAGCCACCCCCCGAAACATCCATACCTAGAAGTTCACATGCGTGTATAGGAAAGCTGAGAAGTGGTTGAAAATAGTTATTTTACAATTGGTTAAAAAACCAAGTTCAATACCCAAAACTAAATTGTAGTCAGAAGTTCACTAACACATATCAGCAAGTTCACGCATGTGCATTGGGAAGTTCAGAAGTAGTTGTAGAATTGTTATTCTTATTCTACAACCGGTTGTAGTCGCGCTATTTGAGATATAGTGTAGTCATGGGTGAGCAGCCGTTGGATGACCGATAACAACTTGGATACCACCAGTCGTGGAAGGCACGAAGTCTTATATCGTGTGCCCTAAGAATAGGTGCCTTGCAGAAGAAAGAAAAAAGTATTACTCTGTTCTAGGTTCCATTATACATGGGAGGTGAACTTAATTTAATTCATGCATTTTATGTGTCATTCTTTGGTTCCAAGATATGGATCACCAAAAGATATAAAGTATCAATGGTGGAAATTAATGTATGGCATCTTAAGGTATGTATTTAAATATTTAATAGAAGGTTATACGTTGTATTCGTAGTAGTAAATTATCATATACAAAAATATGGAGGTTAATAATTGATAGCGGTAAGCCCTATAATTTTTCCCTCACATATATTTTACACATGGATCTTCTATACCATCTATCATCTATTCTGAGGTAACCAGTAGATGGTTATTGGTAGAAGTCAGAGTGTTAGTTCCTGGCTGAAGGCCTAGATTAGCGATTTCTCTAGGATATATAACAAACTAACCACACACAAAAATATTGTATGTTGTCGTTACTAGTTCTATTGTGGTAGATTGGGAGAAAATCACATTCGTAAGTATAATTATTAACTGTAGCATTACGTAAAATCTAGTATATCCTATTTTTGTTACTAGAGTTACACGAGTGAATTGGTAAAAGGGTGAATATTTATAATTTTGAGTTTCCCATTAATTTAAAAGTTTTCGGATTTAGTTGTGTGAGTGGCATAAATATAGACGGGACGAGTGGAAACAAATATTGGACGTGGGTTGGTAAAAAGGTTGGCGTGGCTCTGCGGCAACTATTGAAGTAAGGGTTTTTGTCTTGTATCAATGGTTTGACATGGATATTGCAGACAAGCTGTTATATGTCAATTATATGCAGAGGCTTGTTCTACGAGGAGTTAGTGTAAATTGATAGGTTTTGCATGCATCAAATATATTCTTCTAGCGGCATGTCTAGGTTTTGGTTGGATACTATTATTATTTTTCCAAAATTTTGATGATCTGTTCGTAATCATCAGCAGTATTACAAACAGCTCAAAGAGTAATACAAATTAAAATAGTTACTTGGACCACCTAACGACGACTACAGGCACTAGAGCGAGCCGAAGGTCCGCCACCATCCTCGTCCTTCCAGTAATGTAGTCGGGTGATACGTCTCCAACGTATCGATAATTTCTTGTGTTCCATGCCACATTATTGATGTTATCTACATGTTTTATGCACACTTTATGTCATATTCGTGCATTTTCTGGAACTAACCTATTAACAAGATGCCGAAGTGCCGATTGCTTGTTTTCACGCTGTTTTTGGTTTCAGAAATCCTAGTAAAGAAATATTCTCGGAATTGGACGAAATAAAAGCCCAGAGGCCTATTTTCTCACGAAGCTTCCAGAAGTCCGAAGACGAAAGGAAGTGGGGCCACAGGGGAGCCAAACCCTAGGGCGGCGCGGCCCCCCCCTTGGCCGCGCCGCCCTGTCATCTGGGGCCCCTGTGCCCCCTCTCGACTTGCCCTTCCGCCTACTTAAAGCCTCCGTGACGAAACTTCCAGTACCGAGAGCCACGATACGGAAAACATTACCGAGACGCCGTCGCCGCCGATCCCATCTCGGGGGATCCTGGAGATCGCCTCCGGCACCCTGCCGGAGAGGGGAATCATCTCCCGGAGGACTCTACACCGCCATGGTCGCCTCCGGAGTGATGAGTGAGTAGTCTACCCCTGGACTATGGGTCCATAGCGGTAGCTAGATGGTTGTCTTCTCCCCATTGTGCTATCATTGTCGGATCTTGTGAGCTGCCTATCATGATCAAGATCATCTATATGTAATTCTATATGTTGCGTTTGTTGGGATCCGATGAATAGAGAATACTTGTTATGTTGATTATCAAAGTTATGCTTATGTGTTATTTATGATCTTGCATGCTCTCCGTTTCTAGTAGAGGCTGCGGCCAAGTTTTTACTTTTAACTCCAAGAGGGAGTACTTATGCTCGATAGTGGGTTCATGCCTGCATTGACACCGGGACGATGATGAGAAAGTTCTAAGGTTGTGTTGTCTTGTTGCCACTAGGGATAAAACATTGATGCTATGTCTAAGGATATAGTTGTTGATTACATTACGCACCATACTTAATGCAATTGTCCGTTGCTTGCAACTTAATACTGGAGGGGTTCGGATGATAACCTGAAGGTGGACTTTTTAGGCATAGATGCGGTTGGATGGCGGTCTATGTACTTTGTCGTAATGCCCAATTAAATCTCACTATACTCATCATGATATGTATGTGCATTGTCATGCTCTCTTTATTTGTCAATTGCCCAACTGTAATTTGTTCACCCAACATGCTATTCGTCTTATGGGAGAGACACCTCTAGTGAGCTGTGGACCCCGGTCCAATTCTCTTTACTTGAAATACAATCTACTTGCAATACTTGTTTTTACTTGTTTTCTCTCGCAAACAATCATCTTCCACACAATACGGTTAATCCTTTGTTACAGCAAGCCGGTGAGATTGACAACCTCAGCTGTTTCGTTGGGGCAAAGTACTTTGGTTGTGTTGTGCGGGTTCCACGTTGGCGCCGGAATCTCCGGTGTTGCGCCGCACTACATCCCGCCGCCATCAACCTTCAACGTGCTTCTTGGCTCCTCCTGGTTCGATAAACCTTGGTTTCTTTACGAGGGAAAACTTGCTGCTGTGCTCATCATACCTTCCTCTTGGGGTTGCCCAACGAACGTGTGAAATACACGCCATCAAGCATATTTTACGGCGCCGTTGCCGGGGAGATCAAGACACGCTGCAAGGGGAGTCTCCACTTCTCAATCTCTTTACTTTGTTTTTGTCTTGCTTTATTTTATTTACTACTTTGTTTGCTGCACTAAATCAAAATACAAAAAAATTAGTTGCTAGCTTTACTTTATTTGCTATCTTGTTTGCTATATCAAAAACACAAAAAAATTAGTTTACTTGCATTTACTTTATCTAGTTTGCTTTATTTACTATCGCTAAAATGAGTAATCCTGAAGTTGAAGTTCGTTCATTTAAGCAACAAGGGGGAGAATGTTTAAAAGATGCTTGGTATAGAATTAGTGATGCCCATAATAGGTGCACTAAGAAACACTCCACCACTATCCTACTCGGGAATTTTTATGTTGGTATCTCTAGCTGGAATAGATATGTTCTTGATTGTCTCGCGGGAGGTAACTTCCTAGGCGCTCCCGCTTTAGAAGCTAGTTGCATTATTGAGAGTTTATTTGGAACACCACCTGTTAATGAAACTAAAATTGAAACCTCCCTTGAGGATGTTATGAAAAAATTGGAAACCATAGAGAAAAATTGTAGTGTTGAAACTAAATTGGAAATATTACTTGATAATACTGATAAACTTGATAAAATCCTAGGAGGGATTAATGAAAGAATTGCTACTCTAGAAACTTGCGCTATCCATGATAATCAAACCCATAGAATTGGTAAACTTGAAGAAGCTATGGGAAAATTGAGTTCAACTTTTTCTTCTTTTAAATTTAATGAGAAAGCTTATGTGGGTAAGGAGCAAAAATTCATGTATGTCTCTAAGGTGCCTAATCCAAAGAATTACTATAGGCCTAAAATTGATAAAACTCCCAACACCCCTGGTAATAACGTTGATGCTTCATCTCTCGATGTTACTTGATACACACTTTCTGCGCCTAGCTGAAAGGCGTTAAAGAAAGCGCTTATGGGAGACAACCCATGTTTTTACCTACAGTAATTTGTTTTTATTTTGTGTCTTGGAAGTTGTTTACTACTGTAGCAACCTCTCCTTATCTTAGTTTTGAGTTTTGTTGTGCCAAGTTAAGCCGTTGATAGAAAAGTAAGTACTAGATTTGGATTACTGCGCAGTTCCAGATTTCTTTGCTGTCACGAATCTGAGCCCACTGCCCTGCAGGAAGCTCAGAAAATTATGCCAATTTACGTGCATGATCCTCAGATATGTACGCAACTTTCATTCAATTTGAGCATTTTCATTTGAGCAAGTCTGGTGCCATTTTAAAATTCGTCAATACGAACTGTTCTGTTTTGACAGATTCTGCCTTTTATTTCGCATTGCCTCTTTCGCTATGTTGGATGAATTTCTTTGATCCATTAATGTCCAGTAGCATTATGCAATGTCCAGAAGTGTTAAGAATGATTGTGTCACCTCTGAATATGTCAATTTATATTGTGCACTAACCCTCTAATGAGTTGTTTCGAGTTTGGTGTGGAGGAAGTTTTCAAGGATCAAGAGAGGAGTATGATGCAACATGATCAAGAAGAGTAAAAGCTCTAAGCTTGGGGATGCACCCGGTGGTTCACCCCTGCATATATCAAGAAGACTCAAGCGTCTAAGCTTGGGGATGCCCAAGGCATCCCCTTCTTCATCGACAAATTATCAGGTTCCTCCCCTGAAACTATATTTTTATTCGGCCACATCTTATGTGCTTTTTCTTGGAGCGTCGGTTTGTTTTTGTTTTTTGTTTTGTTTGAATAAAATGGATCCTAGCATTCACTTTATGGGAGAGATACACGCTCCTCTCGTAGCATATGGACAAATATGTCCTTGGTTTCTACTCATAGTATTCATGGCGAAGTTTCTCCTTCGTTAAATTGTTATATGGTTGGAATTGGAAAATGATACATGTAGTAATTGCTATAAATGTCTTGGGTAATGTGATACTTGGCAATTGTTGTGCTCATGTTTAAGCTCTTGCATCATATGCTTTGCACCCATTAATGAAGAAATACATAGAGCATGCTAAAATTTGGTTTGCATATTTGGTTTCCCTAAAGTCTAGATAATTTCTAGTATTGAGTTTTGAACAACAAGGAAGACGGTGTAGAGTCTTATAATGCTTTCAATATGTCTTTTATGTGAGTTTTGCTGCACCGGTTCATCCTTGTGTTTGTTTCAAATAACCTTGCTAGCCTAAACCTTGTATCGAGAGGGAATACTTCTCATGCATCCAAAATACTTGAGCCAACCACTATGCCATTTGTGTCCACCATACCTACCTATACTACATGGTATTTTCCCGCCATTCCAAAGTAAATTGCTTGAGTGCTACCTTTAAAATTCCATCATTCACCTTTGCAATATATAGCTCATGGGACAAATAGCCTTAAAAACTATTGTAGTATTGAATATGTAATTATGCACTTTATCTCTTATTAAGTTGCTTGTTGTGCGATAACCATGTTTACTTGGGAACGCCATCAACTCATTGTTGAATTTCATGTGAGTTGCTATGCATGTTCGTCTTGTCCGAAGTAAGGGCGATCTACACTGAGTTGAATGGTTTGAGCATGCATATTGTGAGAGAAGAACATTGGGCCGCTAACTAAAGCCATGATTCATGGTGGAAGTTTCAGTTTTGGACAAATATCCTCAAATCTCTAATGAGAAAAGAATTAATTGTTGTCAAATGCTTAAAGCATTAAAAGAGGAGTCCATTATCTGTTGTCTATGTTGTCCCGGTATGGATGTCTAAGTTGAGAATAATCAAAAGCGAGAAATCCAAATGCGAGCTTTCTCCTTAGACCTTTGTACAGGCGGCATAGAGGTACCCCTTTGTGAAACTTGGTTAAAGCATATGTATTGCGGTGATAATCCAGGTAGTCCAAGCTAATTAGGACAAGGTGCGGGCACTATTAGTACACTATGCATGAGCCTTGCAACTTATAAGATATAATTTACATGATGCATATGCTTTATTACTACCGTTGACAAAATTGTTTCATGTTTTCAAAATAAAAGCTCTAGCACAAATATAGCAATCGATGCTTTCCTCTTTGAAGGACCATTCTTTTTACTTTTATGTTGAGTCAGTTCACCTATCTCTCTCCACCTCAAGAAGCAAACACTTGTGTGAACTGTGCATTGATTCCTACATACTTGCATATTGCACTTGTTATATTACTCTATGTTGACAATTATCCATGAGATATACATGTTACAAGTTGAAAGCAACCGCTGAAACTTAATCTTCCTTTGTGTTGCTTCAATACCTTTACTTTGATTTATTGCTTTATGAGTTAACTCTTATGCAAGACTTATTGATGCTTGTCTTGAAGTACTATTCATGAAAAGTCTTTGCTTTATGATTCACTTGTTTACTCATGCCATTACCATTGTTTTGATCGCTGCATTCATTACATAAGTTTACAAATAGTATGATCAAGGTTATGATGGCATGTCACTTCAGAAATTATCTTTGTTATCGTTTTACCTGCTCGGGACGAGCAGAACTAAGCTTGGGGATGCTGATACGTCTCCAACGTATCGATAATTTCTTGTGTTCCATGCCACATTATTGATGTTATCTACATGTTTTATGCACACTTTATGTCATATTCGTGCATTTTACGGAACTAACCTATTAACAAGATGCCGAAGTGCCGATTCTTTGTTTTCGCTGTTTTTGGTTTCAGAAATCCTAGTAAAGAAATATTCTCGGAATTGGACGAAATAAAAGCCCGAGAGGCCTATTTTCTCACGAAGCTTCCGGAAGTCCGAAGACGAAAGGAAGTGGGGCCACAGGGGAGCCAAACCCTAGGGCGGCGCGGCCCCCCTTGGCCGCGCCGCCCGTCATCCGGGGCCCCTGTGCCCCCTCTCGACTTGCCCTTCCGCCTACTTAAAGCCTCCGTGACGAAACTTCCGAGTACCGAGAGCCACGATACGGAAAACATTGCCGAGACGCCGTCGCCGCCGATCCCATCTCGGGGGATCCTGGAGATCGCCTCCGGCACCCTGCCGGAGAGGGGAATCATCTCCCGGAGGACTCTACACCGCCATGGTCGCCTCCGGAGTGATGAGTGAGTAGTCTACCCCTGGACTATGGGTCCATAGCAGTAGCTAGATGGTTGTCTTCTCCCCATTGTGCTATCATTGTCGGATCTTGTGAGCTGCCTATCATGATCAAGATCATCTATATGTAATTCTATATGTTGCGTTTGTTGGGATCCGATGAATAGAGAATACTTGTTATGTTGATTATCAAAGTTATACTTATGTGTTATTTATGATCTTGCATGCTCTCCGTTTCTAGTAGAGGCTCTGGCCAAGTTTTTACTTTTAACTCCAAGAGGGAGTACTTATGCTCGATAGTGGGTTCATGCCTGCATTGACACCGGGACGATGACGAGAAAGTTCTAAGGTTGTGTTGTGCTTGTTGCCACTAGGGATAAAACATTGATGCTATGTCTAAGGATATAGTTGTTGATTACATTACGCACCATACTTAATGCAATTGTCTGTTGCTTGCAACTTAATACTGGAGGGGTTCGGATGATAACCTCGAAGGTGGACTTTTTAGGCATAGATGCGGTTGGATGGCGGTCTATGTACTTTGTCGTAATGCCCAATTAAATCTCACTATACTCATCATGATATGTATGTGCATTGTCATGCTCTCTTTATTTGTCAATTGCCCAAGCTGTAATTTGTTCACCCAACATGCTGTTCGTCTTATGGGAGAGACACCTCTAGTGAACTGTGGACCCCGGTCCAATTCTCTTTCTTGAAATACAATCTACTTGCAATACTTGTTTTTACTGTTTTCTCTGCAAACAATCATCTTCCACACAATACGGTTAATCCTTTGTTACGAGCAAGCCGGTGAGATTGACAACCTCACCTGTTTCGTTGGGGCAAAGTACTTTGGTTGTGTTGTGCGGGTTCCACGTTGGCGCCGGAATCTACGGTTTTGCGCCGCACTACATCCCGCCGCCATCAACCTTCAACGTGCTTCTTGGCTCCTCCTGGTTCGATAAACCTTGGTTTCTTTCTGAGGGAAAACTTGCTGCTGTGCTCATCATACCTTCCTCTTGGGGTTGCCCAACGAACGTGTGAAATACACGCCATCATCGGGCAAACCTTGTCGTAGTAGAGCTTGTTATAGTAGATACACGAGAAGTCGTTGTGCTAAGGCCCGAATGGACTAGCGCACTAGAGCAGCAATCATCACCAATGATGGAAACCGAAGATCGGAAGAGACTAACATAAACCACGCAAACGAATACAAAAACCGACTGGATCCCAGGGGATTCTCCGAACACATGACTCCACGCGTCCTCCCACAACGCTAGACACACAACCAGAGTGAGAATAGGGCGTGAAGGACCTTATTCTGACTTTGGGATGTAGCTGATGTGGGCATACTCTACCAGGTGCCCACCATGACCATACCTGGTGCGGTCCAACAAGAGGCCCACGAAGCCCAAGAAGGGATGATAGTTACTAAAGGAGCTAAAGCCCATGAACCTAGGACGCGACACAAGAATTAGCCCATACAAGGGAACCCTAACATGTAACCCCACCCGGAGTCCAGAGACCTAGCCTCCTTTATAAGGGCCAGGAGGGATCGACGGGGAGAACGATACACAATCTAGAGAGAACACCATAGCCATTACGGCGACCTTGTAACCCTGATCAGTGTCAATCAAGAATAGACAAGCAGCATGTAGGATTTTTCCTCCAAGAGATTAATCGTAATGTTCATGATGAACACCGACACATCTTCTACTTGATTTTCACTACTACATTCTTTATTTAGTAGTATTTACCATAGTAGAAGAAGTTTCCTTCGTTTCTATAGGTTATATGGAATATGGAAGGCAAGATTGCCATCCAACATGGCCATAACAACATAGGCTATATGAGATATTTTCCACCTGAACGTAAAATCAAAGTTCCACTCCCCCCTACCACCCCCGCGGATATTGGTCATAACCAGGAGCTCCACACTTGAAAACTCGCTTGTTCAGAATGCCTATTATTCTATCAGTAAAATCTAGCTACCACCCCCTTTGCAATCATGATAGTCACTAAAACAATGTTGATATTACTTGGCGGTTTTGAACTCTGAGCGACACCCCTCAATTCCATGGATGTGCTTAGCACGACGCCTATAAGACGCTAGAAATAACTGTGTCAAAGAAAACGAACACACGGCACTATTTTTTGCTCGGCAAATACGATCAGTCGCATGACCTATTTAGTGGCATATAGACGATAAAACTCAATGTAGTAAAAGCTCATGCAAAACTTAGTGTGAGGCACAAATAATGTGTAGCGCAACGTTTTGTCGTGTTAGATACACCTTGCAGACGCATGAAACTTAATCACAGTTAATAATTAACAAAAAAAATCAGTCTCTCCATTCCATTCAGATCATAATGTCCGTATAATTAATATATTAAATTCTATATTATTACATAAACTTCCATTAAATTATACTAGATCCACTTCTAGTGGAATCCAATATTTGGATGCCCCCATTATATTGATAACTTCAGTAGTGGAAAACTGTTCATTAGCAACCAAGTAATGATGGAACGCCACCATAGTGAACACACCACAGATATTACCATGTGTGTGCTAGAAAGTCGCATGCAACAACTATTACAAAACCACTTGCATGAAACTTAATGCAACACGCCAATTTCTCACACCGGTCTGTGTCACTAGTTGTGTGGCTCATCAGACGCACACCACTGGTGTGTGGGGACCCACTATAACCTGAAATCCCAGGCCAGCCCACGCCTGAGCCCACTCTGTACTTGCGTCCACCCCGCGCATCTCACTCTTGTGTCCACCTCTGCGCTCCTCACTCAGGTTCAACCCCATGCGCTACCGTCATGCTCCCACGCCTTAGACCTGATTATCCTCCACAGACGCGTCAGCCTCCTCGTCGCCGCTGGTGACCTCCGGTTTGATCTAAAAGATTCTATCCATTGCTAGAAGATTTAGTATTTTGATAATTTTGGATTTAGTGGATTTAGTAAAAATTTCTACTTCATTGGGTTTAGGACACGGTTGATTTAGGAAAATGTATAGAAATATGAAAACTCCAAGTGAATATGGCATAATTAGTTTCAGCGCATCTCCGGCCATAGAGATTGAATATATTATGTATGATAGTGATCAAGCATATATTATTCTCTATGATGTTCATTCTAGCAGAAGTGAGCTAAAGTAGACTGGGAACATAGTTAAATTATACTACCCTGTTATTAGGAATTCAGGATTGAGCCAAGCAAGAGAAGGGGGTAAAGCCCTAATAACTTAAACTTATTGGTGTACTAAGAAGTATGGACGTGCTAGCAACAAAAGGTTCTTACTTGTGATAATATTTAAGATAGGACTCCAATTCATAGTTTCAGAGGAAACCTTGAAAAAAGATTTGACTGATTAATGGCTCAAAATTAATGGCGGTCCTATGATATTTCGTTTACTGTTTCTTATCCCTGGAGGGAGATATGAGGACTACTAGTGGGTGTGAACTCTCATAACATTTTGTGAGATTATTTGGAGTTTTAACTTTTTTTCAGCAATACAATTATTTTAGTATATATAATTCATTGATTATCTATCTATAGGTTCAAGAGAATATCTTGTGATTTATCCTTCTTTTAATATGTTACGGTAGGGTATTTTTCGTTCAAAAGATCAAAGTGTACAATAAAAAACAACCAAAAACGGCAAATCAAATGGTCGAATAAAATGACCCTAAGATAAACTTAAAAGAATAGAACAATTACAAAAAGACTATAAGCAGCCCATGAATATACTGGTGTAGTCGAAAGTCGTATTGAAACAAAACTTTACCTGTCGCGAAGAGGGAGTAAATAGTAAAGATTGATAGATTGATTACATAGCTACAAGTTCAAGAGTATGGGGTTTTTTGGTAATCACATAGAGTGATTAAAATGACAAAACAGATGAGTCAAACGAGTTGATGAAACAGAATTATATTGATAAGAACTAAAAGAATCTGGCAAATACACTGCAATTTTTTTTCTTAACTCAAGCATAGCACTCAACTTAATCCCATGGACATCATCATGGTACTGTTTCGACAAGCACAGCTCAAAATGAAAGTACGGGAACAACATAACTTGAACGATACAGAATGCTCTAGCTAACCAAGCTAGCTCTCAAAAGATGTTTAGCGAGTGACATACATAGCCAGGTACTCAGCAAGAGTGCCCACCACGTCACGGTAGTCTGGATACGGTCTCCCCATGCGATGCACACCGAACATTTGTGAGAGGCCGAACTTGAAGTAGACTGCGTTGGGCTCGACGCAGGGCCAGTGCGTGACGTTAGGCAGCAGCACCGCGCCGAGGTCACCTGCAAACACGGCTTGGCCGGCCAGGTCATTGACCAGCACCAGCTTCCCTTCTTCCAGATTCACCTCGTACATAAGGATCACGCCTTGGAAATAAGATACCCTGCTATCCCACTGCATGCGACGGCACTGCACCATGAGCTTCCCACAGTTATCGAGCATGTTGACGCAGTAAAGAGTGTTGTCTAGGGCGACGACGGACACCAGTCGTGGCAACCGTCCCGCCATGTCCAGCACCAGAAGGTTCTCGTCGTCGATGCAGTAGAACCGGCGCTGAAACGTGATGGTTGCCCGAATAGGAGACCGGAGGCCACGGACAGGCGTCCAACGTGCGTCACCGGGCTTGGCAACGGACATTCGGTTGATCTCTCCGAAGTAGATCACAACGTTGTTGTCACCGGTGAATCCCGCGGCCGTCACCTTGTGCTCCTCCCGGAACCTGCGCTGACAGCCACGCAGCAGTGTCTTCACCGACGGAAGGTTGATGATGTGGCCAGTCAGTGGGTTCAGAACGCGGATGACGAGACTGGCCTCGTCACGCAAAACGAGCATCCCCTCTGGGGATGCCGCGGATCCAGCCACTACTGCGTGGTTGTGGAGCACCGGCAAATTGACCCTGATGGTCCTCGCCGTAACAGTGTTGAGGAACATGCGTCGTGCATAGTCACCATTTTGCTCCGGGAGCATGATCCACTGGTGGGGATGGAAGCGGTGGTGGATGCATGCGCCTAGTCGGCTGGGCTCTAGCATGAAGGTATTCTTCAAGAGCTTGCACGTAACGCGGAAGCAAACCAGATCAGCTACATCGTTGTCCAGTACGCGCTTTGCCACCTCCTCCACTAGCTCGGATGGTAGAGCGGCCAAGTCAGACCTGAAAGAATAAATAAGGTCCAACACACAACACACAATTGTATGAGATCTTGTTAGCAGTAGCACAATCTTTGGCGAGAGTCCATATGAAATCCAAAAGAACACATAAGCTACGTACTATGTATTCTTGATCAATAATGCATTTCCATATTGAAAAAAAAAATAGTACTGTATAACATGAGATCAGATTGCATGAATGTTTGCTAAAAAAAAACATATTGCGTCCGCCGTTTTTTTTTTTTTTGACAACTTCTGAAGCGTCCATCGTTTGTTGAGTGCGTGTGCAAGCAACGCTATTGTAGCGTGGTCCGGACACAGGTTAATTATTGGCACTTCGGCAGGCACGGCATTAACTAGTAAGGTCTATGGCGAACTCACATTCAAAATTTTAATTCGGTTTGGTGATGCACTTTCTCAGTTTTTATTTACTTTGCGTTCTGGGTTTAGTTAAAGTTGAACTTTCTAATATTTGAATTTTGAACAACAATATAAGAAAAATATCTATTTTCATAATATCAAATACGTATAATATAAAAATATACTTTATGAAGATTCAAATACAACATATTTCATATTGTAGATGTTGATATTTTTCTATAAATATTTATTCAAAAATTACAGAGTTTAACTTTAACCAAACCCACAACGTGGAGTAATTGTAAATAAAGGGAGTACTACCTTCTTTCCAAATTAGGTGACACGAATTTGTCTAGGTTCCGATGTTCTTATTAGGCTGGCAATAGTGCTAAGTATCATATCGTAGTATCATGCATATGATATTTATGTATGATACTATCCTATATTGGGTAGTATCATGAAGTAGTATCATAGTTATGCTATATGTATTGCTATTTAGAATCTCAATGCAAAATTGCAAATTGATGTACAAGATTTGTTTGGCATTAATTTTTCTCGTGATATACGCTATGATACAGTATCCACATATGATACTCTAAACTCATCTCTCCTCCTTAATTAGTTGTCATCAGCATTTTTGTGGGACCAATATACATGATACTAGCTAAGATACTACCATTATGGCTAGCCTTAATACATCCAGATACATCCTAGTTATCTACAAAACGACAACTGATTTTCGACAGACGAATATTATAATAGACAAGCCATACACATCATCAATATATATCATGTATTTGCAAATGATACGTCAAGATGATTAAATGTTCCCCTCACATGTGGGGTTCATTAGCGATGCATGTTATGATGATTATGGATAGATATTTTTTTAGATTGCAAAAATATGAAATATTAGATCAGTCAAGGCAACATGCCCTCTCATTTGAGAGGGCTACTGTGCTAGTTCTTCATAAATAGTGCATTCTATTTCAAAGAACTAGAAGTAGTACTGTATATAGTATTGCGTATCATGGGATCAGAGTGCATGAATGTTCAATGTGCGTAAATGAAACCAAGAATACGTACCATTCTTGCTCGGCCTTGCGCTTAGCCACACGGTTGGCGATTCTCTGCAACCTTCGGGTAGCCATTGTTCCATGTGAATAGTTCGACCTTCGGGTAGCTATTGTTCCACGTGAATAGTTCGACCTTCGGGTAGCCATTGTTCCACGTGAATAGTTTTGTATCTCCTAGTTACAAGCTAGATAGGTTTGTCGCAATTGTAACTCTCCCTCATGGTTTCCTTTATAGTTAAGTGAATATTTGGATGGTTTGTCGTTATTAATGTTCAGATAACAACAGTCCTATCATCCTAGTCGCTGACCCTATCAACCTAGTCGTTGTGGTTAAAGGCTTCCAATAATAGATAAAATGTTTAAGAAAAGAATTAATGATTACCTATTTCGTTAATATACTAAAGTTACACCTCGGTTGTCATTATTTTTGCAAACTAGCCCTGCCATTATGCATTAAACTTCATATAACACCTTGACAACCTATAAAGTGCATGTGGTGGTGCTATGTGCTCTGTGTGCCATTGTTGTACTCGGTTTTGAAAAAAAAAACTATGGTTCTAAAAAAAACTCCTAGACGTTTTTTCTTGCAATCGATAGTTTTGTAGATAGTACTATCTAATATATAATTCACATGAAACACAAATAGGTGTTAGCATTTTTTTTATAACTCGTACTACCTTCAACATATATCTATAAGATAATTTCTTCTTTTAGTATTTAAAAACTAGATCTAGTAGGTTTATTCCCTCCAACACAATCTAGTTTACTATTAGGCGACCACCATATATTCAGTTATATGAGTAAGATATATGCTTCAATGTAGTTACTCTTGTGACTTTGAACCCTGAAAGTGATCGATACAATACCTACATAGTGACATCCAAGTGTTCTCTAACAATAGATGATGAAATTCATCCCTTAGAAGTGCACGAACTCAAATTCACATATGAGGCCTTATTTTACATCTGATAGCTAGAACATGGCAACTCACACCAATGAAGCAAGGATCATTCGTTATTGAAAACACTTAAAATAACGGCTTAATTATAACAACATAAAAACTTAAGACAAGGTAGCATACTATATCAGATCATCCTTAAACATGACCGAGGCTTATATCGTCAAATTCAGTAAGGGCATTTCAGTCCGGGTACATTTAAGTCCACGCTTGATCAAGATGCATAAATATATGTTTTGTTGTAAGAAGATAGAAAAACATTTGTCTAACAGAAGGAACCAAAAGCTTAACTTTGACCAATGATTAGGAAATATAATGTGGCCTACGTGCGGCAAAAAATGATATGGAATTTAAATCTAATGATATCACTCATGTGTTAGATAACACATATTTTTGGTTTAGATGTTCATTAAACTTATGTCTTAGAACATAGACACCATCATACATTTCACATAGAGTATTCCTGATAATCAAAACAACCTTAACACTGATGAGCGGACTGCATACTCAGACTCATGGGTACGTAGACTAATATTTAGGATAGCTTGATCAATGTACAAACTGGCCAAGATATATATTTTGGTACCAGAAGATACACCAACATTGGTCTAGCTCTATGACTGGGACGAGTTTTGTCGTGTGTGGGAACATAGACACCAAGGTTATAGGTACCTCTTTTATTTGTTCAGTATGGGGTGGCAACTATGTTACACATCTCTCAGCCGACACACAAGCACACAAAGATTTTACCCAAGTTCAGGCCACTTGGAGGCTAACAGCCTACGTCTTGTTTTTTATATTGCTCAATGGATAGACAAGGTGTTCATGATGAAATCGAAGAACTAGCCTCGCCGCGGTGCCTAGGCAAGGATAAGGCTGGAGCTCTATCCTGCTATAAGACTTGGGTGAGCTCAATTGGAATGGAACGTCCCCCACTTCTTGGTCATAGTCCTCCTTTTATAGCCGCAAGGGGATGCCACAGTGCCCGACCAGTTGGCAGTTCTGACGAGGCAAAGACTTTTGATACGCAAGAAGGAAGGTGACAGGTGGTACATGATCAAGAAGTGATAGGCGATAGATGCCGAGGATGCGCCATCATCATGTCTCATATTTTGACCTTGGAACCGTGGCTTGGACACCTTTTGTCCTTGGGATCGTTTTGTTCTGCCTCTGTCAGTGGGGCAGGGGGACCTCTGCACTGGCCCAGGCGTAAGACCCTTCCATTTGTAGCTAGATACAACATTGTCTCTTCGTCGTAGTCTTGTTTTAATCACTTCAAATAACATGATTACACGAGCGCCCGGTTGCTGATAACCATGCGCCTGATGGCACGAATATAGTGATGCACTTTCCCGTCCTATGTCTGCCAGGACATCTATAAAGCAGTCATGGATGAGTCACTGTTTACACATCCCTCCCCGGGGCCAGGAGAAGGACATCGTAGTTGACGATTTCTCCCAAAGAAAATGGGTGTGGCGACACTTGCTTGGATCATCCGAGGCATCCTCGTGTTGAGTTGATTGATCTTTATAGAATCCTTCTGGACCTTAGCAATCCCAATAGGGGTGCTTGCTACAATTCTTCGCGGGGAAGTGGAACATTTCCACCAACACTTAGTGGATCTGGAAATCTTGGTTTTCCCGGAGATGGCAGTTGTCGGGCTATGCAGAAAAAATGTGGTGTGTGTGTGTGTGACTGCAGGTAAGTCGTTGGTGTGTGTGGGTTGAAGATTCTCTTTTTTTGTGACGACACGTAGTACCCACGCGTGAGGGAGCATCGCCCTCGTTCCCCACACCGCTCCCTGCTTCCTTTCTTCTTCCTTCCTTCTAGCCTGCTGTTGGCGATGGTGCCCAACGACGTGGTCATGGATGGCCGGAAGTGAAAGGAGAAGGGGTTCTAGAGAGGCCGGAGGAGAGACCGAGGAAGAGTGGGAGTCGATGAGGTTGACTGAAGTGTTGTTCCCTTGGCCTAGCCAATGTGGAGTGACTCGGGCCGATACGCCGGTTAGTGGACGACAAGGAGCACGAAGGTGGGCGACCATGCTTTAGCTCATTTTCGCCTCAACCTCGGATTTGAACGAGCTCGACGTGCATGTCCTCTCCTGCTTTCTTGTCGGAGGGGATGGTCCCGGCTCTTTCGAAGTCCTGCTGCGCAATAGTGGCCATGTACACGCTCGATCCATCTTCTGCATCCCCAGGCCATCGTGATCCTGGCGGTCTTCAAGCATCTTACTAAGGGATTCGTGGGCATCGCGCCTTGGTGGCGCTCTTTTGCCATTTATACTACCCCTTCATCAAGACGATGGGGGGTCCATGCAAGGGAAGTCAGCTTCCGCATTCACGGGGGCCTTTCCGAGGATCACATTGAGTGTGATATCTGGTCCGAGTGGGAGGAATGGCGCCACAAGTGGTGCTAAGTCTGTGTTCCACGCTCCTTGAATTATTTCTAGAACCTACAACCATCGTCGGCCACAACGAGGCTTGGACAGATCTGGACCCACGGGATGGGGAATTTGGGCACTTGCTGGAAAGGATCAGGTTCCTCCAGGATCGAGGCCTGACTGTGAAGAAGTTTGTCTTTGACTACACCAAGCGGTGTCTAGCGCCATTGCAAGAGAGGTTTCATACCGCGTGGCTATACTGGGGCTGAGCGACAAGATGAGCATCACCATGCCATGGGCGACGAAGTTGGGCACCAACCATGGTCGATGATGACCCATCCCGACGATTTTTGATCTTTTCGTGGTAGATCGCAAAACTTCTTTTTCTTGTTTTTAGGCAATCTAGCGCCAGGAGGGAAAACATCACGCATAGTCGCCTAGTGCATGGTGGATGCCGATTTTTAAGGTGTGTGTGCCGAGCAAACCCAAATCAGCACCCCGCCACTATGGGGCCGTGATAGCAGCGTCTTTGTCAAATTTTGTTTCGGTTGTGCCCTCTAAGCCTGAGTGCCCTCTGTTCGACCTAGTTGACATTTCCCGATCAGATCACTTAGGCTCCTAGCTGATGGGTCCCGATGTCAGCCATAAACGTTTACTTTTTGGATTATTTTTTCCCAATGATTTTTTACCACTTGAACTTTTTCTTTCAATATCTGCCACCTTGATAATGCTAAAGGACGCGACAGGCTGACGGGTTCCTGATGTCAGCCTCCATGTAAAAAAGAAATGTGATATATTCAATTTTTTTGCTCTTGATATTGGCCCTACTTCTTTTTTTTCAATCTCTTTCGTTTACTTTTATCGTACTAATGTTGATGAACGATGCTGGGTCTCTAATGTCTGGCTTGCTGTTACCAGATGAGTCCTTGATGTAACCCTTCGTCCCTTCCTATACAAGAAATATGTGATATCTTTAATTATTTTATCCACCGCAATACCTTGATCTAAAAAAAAATCCGCCGCCGGCCTAACGCCTAGATCTCCGCGCCCCTCCGCGGTAGCTGCCCTATTAAAAATGAATGAAGCTGCTACTGCCTCCCTCTGATGTGATCTCTTTCCTCAAATAAATTTGTTGATGCCGTGGATTTGGAAGCACAATGGAAAAAAGTAAGAGTGACCTCTCCCGCCTCCCGGAGCGGCATTACGTGGTCGAGTTCGTCGGCCGTCATTGCGGCTATCCTCCGAATCCCACCCACACCTTCGGGTGCAGGGAATTGGACAAGAGCGGCGAATCGAGCCGGAGCTGCATATCGGAGATTGAACATTGAACCAGGGTGGCGCGTCAAGCCGGAGCTGCATGGCAACGGTTGAGGCGGGCCTCCGCCGCCGGCTCTAGCCAGTTGTGCTGGACCTGAGGACCTCCCTGCCCGTGCGGACGGCGACGGCAATAGCATATTGAGAGGACGGGGGAAAAGGGACCTGCTAGTTGCTTGGCATGTTGCTTGAATGTGGGCCTGAATTAACTAACACTTCCTTAACAGAGTGGCTAACGATTGGTTGTGTGTTCTATGCAAATCATTACACCAAATGGTGGTGTTTCGTTCAACAAGCTGTAGTTGTGGTTTTGTGCAAACAAAAATGCCCAACAAGTGGTGTTATCTATTTCCTCTTGCCGAGAAGCAACCAAAGGGAGCCGTTAATCAGATTTAACAGCCTTGCGCTCATTCATTAGTGCATCCGATGTACATGTCCTAAGAAGTTCAGATGTTCAACACAGTTTTCCAGCAATTTGATACTTCTAGGTTCCCAGGATGTGATCATTAAGAATTAGCATATCAACAGAAAAATGTAAAAATCTCCAAACTGAAAACCCGTGATTGATAAGCTGAGGTAAGGAAAAAAAAATACAGGCTGTTTGTCCAGTCCCCCCTAACTTAGAAACAACACACAACAAACAATAAATGAACCCCAAAAAACATATCAAGGTCTTACAACCAATCAATGCAAGTAAACAGAAGCTTGGATAAAAATGATGCCTAGAGGGGTGACGGAAGCAGTTCAAGGATGTCAGACTATGAACAGATAAATCTAAATAAAAGAAGTGTGTCGTGTTTGCGGTAGGTCTATAATTAGAAGGTGCTACCGCTTTAACCTGCAGATATGGAGCTGCCCTCCGACTTTCCTGCAACCTCTGCCTCCAACTTCACAGCTGCTGATCCTTTGCCAATGTCCAGCCCCTGAAGCCGCCCAAGTGAGTCTTGCTGCATCATATCTGAGAAGGTATTGGGGTGGGATAGCATCTGGTGGCTTGGGACATTGGGATGAGGTGATTGGAATTGGGGTGGCAGCTGATGAACACTTGCATCGTGCTGAGCTGTGTGTTGCTCGGAGAGTTGAAAGAAAGACGGATTGTATGGGACATGACGCATTCCCATATTATATGGTTCATCACACTTTGACGTCTCACCTGTAGCAATCTTAAGCCTCTCTACTTCCTGCTTCAGTGCATCGTTCAGAGCTGGAAACATAAGGTACGTCTGTTAGACAACAAGTCATGTCCTAATCTATAAAAAGGTTTCCAACATTTACAGATTGCCAAAAAATATCAACACTATAACATGACAAATGTGACTGAACTCCCATGACATAATTTCAGAAACTACGTGTCAGCTTTGAGTGTATGTCTATGTTTAACAGTCAACCATGGGACTTAACGGCAGTATGAACTAGCTGCTCCAATACTCTTCAATCAGACACAGAAGCATAAAGTGTGAAATCAAGAGCAAAGAGAACAATAACATTTCCATGAAATGTGCCTATAGTTAGTGAAAAGATGCATCAAGTATCCATCGATTTCAGCGGTCACTGCATGTTGAAACATAGCAAACGAATACATTAAGAGACAAGATAAAAATAGAAGTCTCCTATAATGGCATTCCAACTGGCATATCAATGATACTGTAATAGCATTCTCCTTTACATACAAAAGTTACATTTATTAATAAGCATAGACAACATTTGGAAAGAAGTTTTGTGTCCCTCCGTCCCAAAATGTAAGGCGTACTTGACATTGCACAACATGTGGTTGGATGGTTAGGAAGGCAGTGGCACCCCCAGCCCAACAAGGATCAAACCCTAGGTTGACACTTTGGTGTCTCATAAAGGCGGAATTGTCTTCCGTGGGAGGCGATGTTCCCATCGATAGCGATGCGTCTATGGTGACTTCGTCAATTCTCATGAACCGTCAGATCAGTTTCTTGCACTCAGTCTCTCAGAGGTGCTCATAGGGGTAGGGTGTGCGTGCATTCATAGGGGTGAGTGTAAGTGTATGTACGTTTTTGTGAGCGTTTGCGTATGTACTGTGTTTCGCAAAAAATAATGCAAGACTTTGGCATTGCACAACTGGGAATATATAAATGGTATTTGTTGTATTCGTCTTGTGAAATGTTTTTTTATGTTATACGTTTTTATACTAATTTTGTAGACATATTATAACTTAAAATCACAGTCAAAGTTGTGCGTTGAAGACCATAAAAGGGAGTACTAGTTAAGGTAATAAAAATACTTACCATCACGCAATTGAGCTTGTTGCTCCATGGCCTGCAACCTTATTTTGAGCTCTGTGTTTTCTGCAGAAAGTCCGGTTGTGTCTCTCTGCCAAGCAAAATATAATTGCTTAAAGGATATCAAGCAATTCTACGCAAAGAACACTGTTTATACAAAAGAAAATGTAAAAAAATTGCAGTCCGACTACAACATTACAAGCATCCAGAACAACAGAAACCTACAAGCTGTGTTGTTCTCGTAAACAGAGTTACAGATTTTTCTTGTCTCATGCTGCAGGATATCACCATTCAGCTCTCCAAATTGTTAATATAGTCACATAGAATCATAACTTGGTTTGGCACTACCACTACATATGATTTAGTCAACAAAATCTAGATAGCTTGTCCTAACATGTAATATAGCTCTGATGGCATGTGCAGCAGTTCAAGGAAAATAGCATGCTGATTGCGGTTCAGAGAGTAGAGCAGTTGCAGCTTGGTTGACACAGCTTATCACTTATGGCAGCTAACTGTTCAATACAGTTTAAAGGCAGAATTACTAATTCAACAAAATCTAGATAGCTTATCCTAACATGTACTATAGCTCTGATGGCATGTGCAGCAGTTCAAAGAAAACAGCATGCTGATTGGTGGTTCAGCGAGTGTAGAGCAGTTGCAGCTTGGTAAACACAGCTTATCACTTATGGGGCAGCTAGCTGTTCAATACAGTTCAAAGGCAGAATTACTAATTCACTATGCACGGTTTCTTTCTTCAAGGAATATTGTGCTTTTCTTTTATGCACTGAGAAACATAATAGTGAATACTGCAATCCGAATCAAACAGATGGATGAAATGTTACCTGAAATAGTGTCAGTTGTGCCGAAAGAGTAGTAGCCTCAGTTTGAAGAGTTTGAACCTTCCGCTCTAATTCTGTCATATATCGAGCCTTTCTTTCCTTGGACCGAGCTGCAGACTGTCTGTTCGCTAGAATTCTGAAACAAAGAAACCTCAGGAAGTTAATTGGCCTTTATTATGCCAGCTAACATAATGCACTTGCTAATAACTATTGCACGAGGCGAATGATTTTAAGTACAGTGTAACTTTAAAAGAAATTTGTTCTCTCTTTTGGAGATGGAAAGAAACATATCTCAAGTGAAGTTCTGCTACATCAGCTGTCCACAGCTGGGACAAATTTTGGTTTGCTAAGCAAAATTGGTTCCTAATCAGTGAAGTTCACTATTAGGATGAAGATCACCTTATACTAGGAAACAGCATAATTTATGAAGTATATCAATGTGAATGTGTTGATTGCAATGCGAGAAATTTTGCTGCTGGCACAGATGAAACGTACATTACAAATATAGATATTTATATAACTTGATCGTAGTACAAACAAATGCTACGAAATGATAATGTTCCTTAATGTATGCCAACGGGAAAAAATTATATTTCAGCTAGCTAGTTATTTCAAAATAAAATAACTAATTAAAATGCTGATCACGGCAACCTAATTAAACATCTTGCAGGCCCCGGGCATGAAATAAACAAGGCCTTGAAAATGGGGCGAATGCGCCAAAATAGTGCAGGCCTAATCAACATGTAATAAATCGCCATCTCCCACCTCTTCCACTCCACTTGATTTGCGCGTTTATACTAAGAGCTTATGTAAGAACCAAATGGCACTAGGAAGCTTTTCAGACTAACCAACAACATAGGAAATAAAACAAATTGAATAAGTACATAACACTATGTCACTATTACATCGAATAACTAACTGAGTACGTAAAAATGGGAAATGGTTAATTTGAAAGAGCAAAAGTACAAATTCATAGATATGCTGCACAAGCTTCAATGAATTAAGTTGGAGGCCCATAGAAAATGATACAAAGAAGCCATAGCCAATGGAGAGAAAATACCATAAGAAGGCAACATGCAACAATCATTGCCATCTGCCGTCCCTTTCATCCACGCGCTTCGCTTATTTAAGAACTAAATAGCATGAAGCAGGTTTATGAATAATGACAGTAATTTAGAGAACAACAAAATTAGCATTCGAACCACTTCTATGGCTGCTTGAATTTCAAAAAGAAGCCTACGTAAGCGATGCCAGAATGAGACAAGTTGGCCAGCTTGCTCAGTCCTGTCCAACGATCTGCCTGTCACTATCCATCCAGACTAAAGATAACTAACAGCAACAATGTTCCGTGACCTGACTAAGTAATAGTCTACGACCTGCATTTTGGCCACCACGTTTCTTTGCTTGCAGAACCAAAGCGAGCCACACCTACGTGAACCACAATTCTTATTGGTCCTTAGCCGCACTCCATCAATTGGTTATCAAAAGTAAGAACTACCTGTAATCCTAGAATCCTACCAACCGACCACCAGCTCAAATCCAAGGTAGCTTCAAATGCAAAGGAGGACGAAGAAAGGGGGTCACCTTTTGACACGCTTGGGGTCGACGGAGGCGAGCTCAGAGAGCTGTTCGGAGGACATGGCCTTCTTCGCCTCCAGAACATCGGCGAACAACCCTCCGCCGCCATCCTGATGCTTCCCAGGGGCGCCGCCGCACCCCATGGCGAACCCGTCGAAGGAGGCGCTGTGGCGGTGCTTTGTGGGCCGGGGCGGCGAGGAGGACGTCTCCGCGGCGCGGTCACGGTCGGCGCCGCCGCCAGCGATCTTCTCCATGTCCATGAAAGTGGAGAAGAGGTCGTCCTCGGATCCGATCTCGTCGAAGCCCCCGCCGTCGGCGTCCGGGAAGCGGAAGGCCACCTCAGATCTGGCGCGGCGGTGTTGGGACCGCGCCGGCGCCGTCGCGGAGGAATGGCCTTGCTGAGCCCCGCCGGGGATGGGCGGCAGCGGGCAGGGTAGGTTGAGGTTGGGGCTGCGCCCCGGCGGGGGCTTCGGCGGCTCACCGGACTTCGGCGGCATCGCCATTATGCTGGCAGCGCAGGTGCGTGCGTTTGTCTCCGAGACTCTAAACCGCGTGGGTGTTTGGGTCGGGATTTGGGCAAAGGAAAGCCTCCCGCTAGGCCGCTACTGGAGCAAAGACTAGTGTACCAGTCTACTCGACTGGAGCAGTGAGCATTGTTGTCCCTCCTGTCTAAAATATCTTGCATATAAAATTTGGTCAAAGTTTAATCATCTATATTAATAAAAATATAAATATATATAATAAAATAATAATATTCTTAGAATTGTTATGACATACTTTTCTATACTCCTATATAGTGTGCCAATTTTGAAAGTTTGAATTCAATCAGCATAATGCAATTTCTGCCGTTGATCGGACACCATCCAACGGCTCTGAACACTGGGATTCGCAGCTACAGTAACATCTTTCTTTCTCTACGTGATTCCAGAAACATCTACCCTACTCTCCATTCGTCCACCGATATTTCGTTTCGATTCCCGGTTGGGACCAAACAGCACCAATTTACGGCAAGGAAATCAACGCTAGAGGATAGTGGAAGGAGGCAGAGCCGCAGCCCGCAGAGGGTGAAATGGCGCCGGTTGTTACATGCCGGAACACGGCCGCGCGCTGGCTGCCGTCATGGAGAACATGGGACGACGCCACTGCGCTGTTTCCCGCCAGACGGAACACCACCACTAGGAAGGAGAGCAGGGGCGCTTAGGAGAGGGATGGGATGATGCCACGCCGCCGCCACGCTGGTCGCCGGCTGCTAGACCACCGTTGTTGCTGGGGTGGAGAGCAGTGGCGGCTAGGGCTATGGAAGACGGTGCGAAGTGGGAAGTCTCGATGTCGATGTGGGAGAGCGGGCGTGGGGCTGGGCCTGTAGGTACGATTGTGAGAAGGAGAAGAAAACCAGCGTGGGGCATTGAGATTAAAATGGCCTGGGCTTTTCTAGAGTTTCAGCCCATCTTTTGCTATCACTGTCAGTTCGATTACCCGAAGACTGAAGCCGAATGGACCAGTGCCGGTCGTACATGTCCTATGGCTTATGGTTATGGGTGGCATGGTCGCATGGATGGGAGGAGATCAGCTATTGCAGGTGGCCAGAAAAGGTTGTACAGAGAAAAAAAAGGAGTACACAAATTTATATCTAAATGCACATACATGGTCAATGTCAGTGAGGTCAATGTTTCAGTCACATATAATTATCTCAAACTTGGTGCTCATTTTTCTTTTGGCGTGCTCAAACTTGATGCTCTGTAATGCTATTTTGATTGAAAATTGGGAGGTTCATGTCATCATTCCGATTGATTTTTAAGTGCAAAACACGTGAGGCTGACTAGTATATTATATGCATTTAACATGCAGATCTTTGTATTATTATCTACTAGTAAAATGCCCGTGCGTTGCCACGGGTAACAATACATGTGAGAAAATTCAAAAGATGATTAAATACGAACTTCATAACGTCCACCTATCTCATAATTTTGACAACACAGCCTCATGGAATTAGATGGGATAGCACAAAACTTCTTGCTTCCTGCTATCCTTGCAGTGTACTTAAAAGGGATGTAGATGATGCACTTGACAACAACTCTCAGAAACTTGGATCTCTAGAGAAATTCTTCTTCAGTGCTTGGATACAAATTCATGGTTGCACAAGATATATTAGACTAAAACTAAAAATTAGAAAACTTGCGTGAACATTGAACTACTGAATTATTTGTATCATGCAAAATTCAAACAGAGCTCAGATTGTCAAGATTTTTTAATGCCATACTATCCCTAAAGAGCACTAAGAGCATCTCCACTCGTCTCCTCGAGAAGCCCCCCACGAGCCGTTTTTTACATCCGGACGGCGAAAAACGGTCCAGTCGCGCCCCCAGGTTCTCGTTTTCATCCGGATTTGGGCCTAAATTCATCTGGCGATCCCATGCCATCCCCGGCCCCCCGGGGAGCGCTCGGGGACTCCGGATGGAGCAAAACCAACCGCCCACGCCCACGTGTCTCCTCTTTCGTCCGGACTCCCCGGGCCATCCTCTTTTCCCCGAGAAACGCCGCTTGGGGAGCACACGACTGGAAATATACTGCCCCCCAGGCCAAATTTTCGTCCAATCCGGACGAAAATTTCGCCGGATTTGGGCGTGGGGAGCGTCAACGAGTGGGGATGCTCTAAGCTCTGAGGGTTGGGCGCGCTCCTGGTTGCATTGCCTGTCCTTTTGATGGCCCCCAACGCGTGCGCTTACATGCCCTCACGTTCTAGAGCGTGGGGTTGCATGTGCGTGCGTGTCCAGCGAGGAGGGGGTCGCGAGTTCGGTTTGAGATCCTTAATTTTGACCGGGGCCTGGGTCTTATTCCCTGTTCTCTGGTGGCGGCGGGAGCCGGCAGGTCCTCCTCTTCGTCGTGTGGGCTGGGGCAGTGCGTGCGGGTTTGTGGCGCTGTGGTGGCCGGCAAGTTGCGTCAGTGGGCGTGGATTTGGGTGGCGCAAGTGGCGGTGGTCGCACGTCTTCTTCGTGCTGGCTGTTTCTTCTCGTTGGTACATTTCCCCTCTTGCTTTCTATTTTATTTTTCTTGCGTTAGTGGCCACTGAGATTGGAGTTGGTTGTGTGGAGATTTGTCTTGTGTTCGTTGTGTGTACTAGATCTGTGATACCCGTTCTACCTAATAGAGACTTAGTTCCCCTAGGAAGCGCATCAAATGTTAAAACCAGTACTTATTAACTAATAACTCTAATACTTGTTAAGATCAGTTCTTGTTAATGAATAACTTGTATCCTTCCATATAAGCGCACTGGAGTAATTAACAAATACTAATCCTATAACGTATGGCAGGTCTACCACATGTAGGTGCATAATTTTGACTAAACAAACGGTAACACTGAAATCTGCTTTGATATCCTCAAATAGTTTTTTTTTAGAATCCGCAGAAGCTCTGCGCGTCATTCCATTAAGCATCAGATATCCTCAAATAGTAATAAATGGGAAAGGAAGGATCATACAGATACATCAGGATCAGTAACACCAGCTTAGTGGTGGGTTCATCTGCATCGCCACCTAACTGTAAGGCCAGGGCTTCCTCTTATGCATGTGCTTTTGCATCAATTTCTTTGTATTCTTTTCTTCTAATTTTCTCAGGAATAGCTCTGAAGAGGGGCACAAGAATAGTTGAAGTATCAGTACAAAGTGTTGATTACATGCATTTAGGAGGTCGTATTATTTTAGTGAAATGGCTCGTAATGAGTGAAAGATGCAATGATCTGTTTTCATTTGGCAGACCAAACTTTAAATTCCAGATATTACATACATGCAAGTAACATTGGTGGGAGAGGGGCTGATTTTACACAGTACAGTAAGCTCCCCTCCAACAATAATGAAACAAATGTTTTCCTCTCACTAATCTCCTATGTTCTATTTAATTTGGGAAATTGGCTCCTGCGGCTCAGAGGGGTCAGCGAGGGAAACTGCCGGGTCCTCGTTGTGATGGTATGTCCGCTCTTATCCCTACCGTGTTCTAGAAGCAGCACAACCAGGAAAAGATTCCCCCACCGAGACACCTCCAGAGCAAGGAAGGCAGTAGCACGACACCCACGCACGAGAACTCCGATCCGGATGCACTAGCGGCGGAGGAAGAAAACCCTAGTCGCTCTAGAGATCGCCTATCGCCAGAGCCCTAGGTAAGAAAACGTTTGTGCTAGCATTTCCCTTAATTGAATGGACTGCTAAAATTTCTATGGTTGCTCTTGGAGCAATTTTTTTTTTTTTGAACAGTTAAACCCTGTCTCTCCTCTTCCTAAGTTTAGCAATCCTGGAAATGCTCCTAACTTCGCATTTGTCTATTATATATTGATGTAAATTTTCACCATTCAATTGCCAATATTTGCCCGGTGCATCGGCCACCACTATGATTGATTATGATGTATAATGGCTGAAGGCTTGTACATGAAATCAGAGTTGCAACTTCTACTTCTATTCCTATATTGATGCGTATACGGTACGGGTGGTTTTGGGATAAATGTTTGCATTGTTTGCATTGCCGAATGCCTCAGAGTACAACATTGGCCGGTCGACCACCAACCCGCCTTCCATACACAGCATCGAGGTCGATTACAACGTACAAACGTGATTGCACAGCCCTGTACACGTATGTTACAACGAGAGTCGCGATGAAACCCTATGATTTTCTTTTGCTTTTCACACTAAAACTCACCAGCTGTTCCTTGGAGAAAAAAAAAAAGGGGTAAGCCGATCAGATAGACACACGTAAACAAGTTAAAAACACCCACCCACTACTTAATTAATACAAGCAGGGTCAATAAGCTCAGTTCAGGCAGCAGCGTTGTCACTGGCACTGACAGCGTTACCCTGGTTCTCATCAGCTGCCTCGTCGACGGCCATATTGTCTGCAGGATCTCTCTCCCGCTCCACCAACGTGAGCTGCCCCTCATCGGAGGGTCGCTCTTCGCTCTCCATTGGAGCAGGTTGAGGAAGAATCGGAGCCGTGCTAGAGTTCCCTTGCTCCACTGCCAGGCTCACGAGGCCGTTCTGCTTCATGTAGCTCTCGAGGGGGCGGTTTGCGACCTCGAGAAGGCTGACCATGCTCACCCGAGGCTGTCCACCATGCTGCTCCTCGCCTCGGTTGCCGGGATGGAAGTTGAGGTCTATGTGACCCTTGTTCGTGTCAATCTTGTCGAACATGATCACATCCCCATCTCGTGTGGTGTCCACCGTCTGGGGGGACCGTGACAGGTTACTTCCCTCAGGGTCGTCTCTGCCCACCCAAGCGATCTTCTTGCTCGCCTCTGCTTCCTCTCTTTCAGACTGCCGTTGCTTCTTCCTCATCATCAGTGTCTTGAAACGGCGCCTGACGGTCATGCAGACATTGCAAGTGCACGACGGGTTGTGCTTTGGGCCCTTGCCGCTAGGTGGCTGGATACACACTATGCAAGTGCAGCCAGGGCGGTGCCGGGGGTGCTTGGTAGTCGTTGCAACCGAAGCAGCACCTTGGTTCCCGACCTCTCCAAAGACTGCAGCAGTGGCCAAGGCGTCAAGGCTTGATGGATCCATTTCAGAGATGTTCTGCTTCAGAAAAATACTGCTCTTCCGCCTCCTGATATCTGCGGCGGTAGTCAGCTTTTTGAATTATGTTCGCTTACAAAATTGTCAATAGTGATGTCTTAAGCTAAAACTTACTCTTTCTATTTTTATTTTTCACAAGGTCAAGCTATCCATGTATCCTAGTTTAACGCCAGCAAATCTAAGTAAAGCCTACCTTCATACTGGTGGAGAATACTTTGCAACTCTTTCTGGGCTAATTCTTCAGGTGCGGAGCAGGAACAGCTGCATATGGGTAGCAAAAGATTTAAGTCCAAGCAGCTAAAGCAGAATATGAAATACTGCGATATGGAATCAAATAATATGAAACGGTGGCAAAGAGAATCACAAACTAACTTATATGACTACATGTGCTATAACTGAGGAAAAATACAATGATCACAGAACTAATATATTGTTTGAAGAATAAAAGGATTCATATGTTTTGACAGTATTACATTAGAAGGCCCCATATGACTCCTGAGACTGAACATTATTAAATAATTGATGCAACTAAGTTATTCATAGACGTTATCAAGATATCATTTACAAGAGAATGAAAAGGCTCATATCTTTTCAAATAGGTAAGGCAAACAAATCCTTCGTCAAGTAGTCAGTCAGATAATAAAATAAAGGTTGTTTAACTAGCGAAAAATCTTGATCGAGTAAGGTCGTGGTTCAGCCAAAACCAGAATTTGTTAAAAACTTAAAACCTAGCTTTCAGTATGCAATTCATCATTTCACAGCATATACTGGTCATCAATCAACAGATCCATCCTTTCTCAAATAAAAAACTGATACTGATTTAGTCACAGGTGTGAAATAGTATACCTTTTTGGATCCCATGTGTTGTCAGTACATGTCCACTTGGAGGCAACAATAACATTAAGAGGCAACCGGCGCCATTTTGAGCAATCATCACACTGAATCCATTGATCTTGTTCCCTAAATAAACATAATCAGGTATTTGCCAAAATTGGTACAGCTCATACATAAGAACATTTGGGTGTCCACTATGCAAGGACAAACAATGATAATGGCATGTTGAAGACTAAAGTCTGGTGAGATTTTATTCAATGACTTTCTTACCCTGTAGAACGTACTGTGAAAATTGATCTCTTTGCAAAGACAGGAGGCTCCTGCATATATGTAGTTAAGTTAGAATTCATTTAACATTCAAGTACATCGCTGAGAATAAACAGTTGTCCTTTTGAGCTTCCAATAAGGGGTTCCCTGAAGTGCTCAAATGGGAGGAACGAATGGTAGCAAGCTTACATCATATTCTTCAAATTCATAGTCCTCGATCATCACAACTGTTGGTTTTGCAGATGGAGCAGGACGTAACAACTCCTGAGCCTCTTCCCAGGAAAGCTTCAGTTCTAATGCATCTTCAGCATCAATTAAAAGCCTCCTGCTTTTAGAACCAATATTGCGGCTTCTTTTTTGTAAGAACTGCAAAGACCCCTCATCTGGCCTGCCGCCAAATCTATCCGTCTTAAGCCAACTAGCATCTCCATCAACTGAGTTAGCATGATGATCAAATAGAGAGCTTGGCTGGAGATCTGCAGCTCCCTTCATTGACTGAAGAAATCCTGAATAGCCATTTACTATTGATAGATTCTCGTTGGTACTAGAAAATAATGTATCACCGAGAAGGGAACCAGTTGCAATAGCTGAAATCTGTGAGTCCTGTGTAGGAGTAACATAAACACACTGAAGTAAGGCTGGAGGACACAGATAAGGGAATAAGTAAACCATAACAAACATTTGCAGGAACAATGGATTTGCAGCAAGATTGCTTTTTAAATTTTAACTTACTGGCAAATTGACAGTGTTTGTGGCCTTCCGGAAGCCCATAACAAGTTTCCCTCCTGGTTCTATCCGACTGAAAGTCACTGTATACAAAGAATACCATTACATATAAGCAGCTTCACAGTAAAATCACATACGCAAGATATTTCTATGTAGTATATTTAACATTGTATGTACCAAGAAAACTATGTAGAAAATTAAAAATGTGACTTAATCATGTAAGATCATCCAATTCCTGCAAGAGCTGCGCGACATAAGGAATGACTGTCTAGGCCCCTGGATGTTATGTGGCGATTTCAACTTAATCTACCAGGCCGCAGACAAAAACAATGACAACCTCGACCGGCGCATGATGGGAAGATTTAGGAGGCTCATCAACGACCTTCTCCTCAAAGAAATATACCTAAATGGGCGACGTTACACCTGGTCCAATGAACAAACACCGCCCACCTTGGTTCGCCTCGACCGGGTCCTTTGCACCGTCGATTGGGAGGAAGCCCACGGGGAAAGCCACCTCCGTTGCCTGGCATCCGTCATCTCCGATCACAGTCCCCTGCTCCTCGACTGTTGTCCCATGCCAATGGCACATCGTCGCTTCCACTTCGTAGATTACTGGCTGCGGCTTGACGGCTTCCAAGACACGGTGACGGCGGCTTGGAATTCCGCTTGGGACGCCGACCCATTCCAGAGACTCATGTTGCGGCTACAGGCCACGGCACGCATGCTCTCGAGTTGGAGCGCAAAGACTGTCGGCAATGTGCGGGACAAAATGGCGATAGCCCGTGAGCTCATATCCCGCTTTGACAAGGCGCAGGAGAGTAGACATCTAACCACCCAAGAGAGCCAGCTCCGCAAGCAGCTAAAGGTCTCCTATCTCGGACTCGCCTCCCTCGACCGAACCATCGCCCGCCAACGTGCTAGGATCGCCAATTTGAAGGACGGTGACGCGAACACGTCATTCTACCACCGTCAATGCACTTACAGGAAGCAGAAAAACAGGGTGTTCAGCATCTCCACGGATCAGGGCATCCTTACTGAGCATGCCGATATGGCTGAGGCCGCTTATGAGCACTTTGACGCTCTCCTAGGCACTGCTGTCATCAGGGAGCACACCCTGGACTTCTCCCAGCTCATCGAGACCCACGACCTGCACGAGCTGGAAGCGCCCTTCGACTCTGAGGAGATCTGGAGCGCAATAAAAAGGTTGCCTGCTCGAAAAGCGCCCGGACCTGACGGGTTTACCGCCGAATTCGTTCGAGCTTGCTGGGCCACGGTGCGAGCCGACTTCGTCGCCGTCTTCCAGCAGCTGTTCGATCTCCGAGGCCGGGGTTTTAGCAAGCTCAATCAGGCGCTTCTCACTCTTCTGCCCAAGCGATCCGATGCTAGTCACCTATCAGACTACAGGCCCATAAGCCTCATACACCTGGTCGCGAAAATTTTCGCCAAAGTCTTGTCGCTCAGGCTAGCCCCACGTCTCAAGACCCTCGTCAGCAACAATCAGAATGCGTTCATTATGGGCCGCAGCCTCCACGACAATTTCGTGTTAGTGAGACAGTCGGCGAAACTCCTACACCAATTGGGCGAGCCGCGGGTCCTCCTCAAGCTTGACCTAGCAAAAGCTTTCGACTCGTTATCTTGGTCGTTCCTCTTTGAAGCCTTGCGATGCTACGGTTTCGGAGACAGATTCCTCGACTGGCTGTCGATATTGCTATCTTCCGCGAGCACGCGCGTCCTGCTCAACGGCGAACCCGGGCCCCCAATCTGGCACCAGCGTGGGTTAAGGCAAGGTGACCCCTTGTCACCCCAGCTCTTCGTCCTCGCCGTCGATGTGCTCGGCAAGCTCTTCAAGCACGCCGTCCGGCTTGGCATCCTACAGCGGCTACACCCAAGGAAAGACGTCCCTCCTATATCCTTATACGCTGACGACGTCGTCCTCTTCTGCCACCCCACGCCCAGTGACCTTGAGGCGGTCAAGGAAATCCTACACCTCTTCGGTCGCGCCTCCGGCCTCAATGTCAACTTCGCCAAGAGCTCTGCAAGCCCACTTCGCTGCAGCCAGGAGATGGTCATGCCGATCCTTGCTCAGCTGGGCTGCCCTGTTGTCGATCTCCCTATCACCTACCTTGGCATTCCCTTGACACTACGACGGCCCACCATGGCGCAGCTCCAACCCGTCATCGACAAAATCGCCGGGCGCCTGCCAACCTGGAAGGCAGGGCTCATGAGCAAGCCTGGGCGCCTGGCAATGGTGAAATCCGTTCTATGCGCGATCCCCATTCACCAGATGCTCGCATACGCCCCGCCAAAAAAAGCTCTTAAGTTGGTCGAAAAAATCAAGCGTGGATTCCTTTGGGCCGGGCGGGCCGCCGCCAACGGAGGACATTGCCATGTCAATTGGAGCCGCGTTTGTCGCCCCATCTCTTTTGGCGGCCTCGGCGTCCAGGACATTGAGAGGGCTGGCCTTGCACTCAGGCTGCGGTGGCTTTGGCTCTCCCGCACCGATGACACTCGAGCTTGGAGCGGCCTCGACCTGCAGTTCTCTGTTGAAGAGCGAGCACTATTCTTTGCCTCGACCACCATGTGTCTTGGGAACGGCCAGCGAGCGCTTTTCTGGGAGGACAGATGGATCCGTGGTAGGGCTATAAAGGAGATGATGCCGCAGCTATATGATTGCATCCCCAAGAGGCGTCGCAAAGCAAGAACGGTCGCTGACGGAATGCTCGACAATGCCTGGGCCAGGGACATCCAAGGACTGCTTGGAATCCATGAGATCGGCCAATACCTGACGCTATGGCACATGATCCAAGATACCGCGCTCAGCGACCAACCTGATCAACTAGTCTGGAAGTGGACGGCCTCCGGCACCTATACGGCCAACTCCTGCTACCTAGCCACCTTCCATGGATCGACGCCTTGTTGCTCCTGGAAATTGGTTTGGAAGACATGGGCGCCACCAAAAGTCAAGTTTTTCCACTGGCTGGCGAATATGGATAGATGCTGGACGGCGGAGCGCCTCGCCCGACACGGCCTACCTCACCACCAGCGATGCCTCCTCTGCGACCAGGCGATGGAGTCGATGCGCCACCTCATGTTGGAATGCCCTTTCACCCGACAGGTGTGGCACGAGGTACTGGCCTGGCTGCGGATGACTGCCCGGCCGCCGGACGGTGAGCCCAGCCTCCTCGACTGGTGGCACCGCGCAAAGCAGGACACGCCGGCGCCTCTCCGAAAAGGGCTTGCATCTACTACGCTCCTGGTCCCATGGATGACGTGGAAACACAGAAACTCATGCGTCTTCGACGGAGCACAACCATCCATGCACCTCCTGTTGCAAAACATCAAGGAGGAGCTTGCGATTTGGGCTAGGGCAGGGGCTCGGGGTTTACGGGTAGTGTTGCCATCCACCTGGGATGTGCACTGATGTTTTGGTCTTGTATCTCGCCTCCTAGGAGGATGTAAACAACTATCTATCTTTTCAATGAAATGAAACGCAAAGGTCCTTTGCGTTTTCTCGAAAAAAGATCAGACAATTGACAAAACAATCAAGTCACAGATCCCACTTGCACTTGTTTAGTCCAAAATAGTGGCAATGCATATATTTAGAAAGCAGGAGGTTTTTAAGGGGATTCATGAATTGTTTTCTTACCAAAGTACAGTTTACTGCTTTGAGTGTTTTCCTAGTATGAACGCAACGGTAAACCTAAGTATTCAATACAATAAAATCCACATAGGTTTTCTTTAATTTGCGGGATTCTAGAAATACAGGAAGACGAAAAACATAGTAATTGTATGCAATGGCATGCTGAATCCTAAAAATAGGGGCGCACCCAATGCTGAAAGCTCCCACACATTGTGGGGTCTGGGGAAGGGGATTTCTAGCAGCCAGTCCCTTGCTTTTTATTGTGCAAGGAGGCTGATTCGAACCCAGGACCTCCAGGACACAAGTGGAGATACTCTACCACTGCGCCAGGCCATGCTGAATCCTATGTGACAGAAATTCTTTGGTCGCACCACAAGAAAGGATAGGATTTTTTTAACAGCTGAGTGTTTGTAATAGCTGTTAGAGACAAAAGAACATTCCCATGAAGTTGGACCTTAATGAAAATTAATCCCACGTGACAATGCATGCAACGTAGTTCATAGGCAAAATTGCTAATGCTTTGAATCCAACATAACAACAAGCTTTACAGAACAATATTACTAAGGAATAGAATCTTCCAAAATTTGTATGGATCAATGAGACCCTTACGTAAAATCAAGCTTCAACCACGAAAGAAGTCATGAATATGATGCAATAGAGCAAGTGCTTATAATCATATCCAAGAAGTTATAATTCACCTGTATCACCAGCTTGTAATTGTAAGGACTGTATGCATGGTGTAACACCCTCCAACACATACATTCTGCTGTTGTTATTTGGCCAGAATCTGAACTGAAAATGCCATTCTTTGCCTTTTGCATCTTGAATTGTCAAGGGACGACCTTCCGGCTGAGAGATCGGGGGGAAATATGCCTGCATAGAGTATCTCAGCAACTCAGGATGACAGGATAAGTAAATAAATCCTTATATATTCCATCATCCCACAGTTTTGTGAATGGCACTATCGAAGCAAAATAGCGTAGCCATGAAACAGATTTAACTTTATCCTTTAGACATGAGCATGAATGACCTCATTAGGAGCGTAAGAATACAAGTATCATCAAAATATTACCACCATAGTAATGAGCATACAGGATTATAGGTAGAATGGCAAGGGTCAAGGGACTAAATTCTAGGTATTGGATTGACTGATCATATGTGTTATAGTAATGTGTTAAGATAGGTTTTACACAACGTTTACTTTAGTTTAGAATCAATCTGTTGAACTTAGCCAGCTGGGATTACCCAAATTGGGGAGCTTCAATGTGCTCCTTTGCATAAAGGTTTTAATTCATAGGGAACATTATATGGCAAAGTTAAATCAGCAAAGTGTGGTGACAGTATACTAAAATTTATGAAGAGGAAACACAAGGCTTGCTAAAGAAAAACATATCACCTCAGCACAGGCTTTTGGGAGAACAAGGCGTCCTATGCGGCCTGCATCACTAGCACTTAAAACCTTCTCAAACAGTGGAATGATGGTTGAATTTGAACTTTAATCAAAATATAGTCAAGGAAGACAGCACAATATCCACAACAAAAGGAAAGTATACTGTATACTACATATTGAAGGCATTCCTATACTTGATCAATTTTGGATCATGTAATTTGCTAGCATATGATTTTAATATCAATATTGCCAAGGAGTTTAAGATAAAAATATCAAGGATACTCTCCAGAAATTTGCTGCAGCTCTTGGTCAGTAATTCTTGGCCAATACCGAGGAAGTAACTGATTGCGACCCCTTCCCTCAGCAGGTGGTCTCGCAACGCGAAGATGAGGAAAGCCATCTTTCATTGGATCAAAAGCGGCACCTTCGGCCACCCTTGGTGGTCTGCTCAGAAAATGCCGAGCTCTCTGTGCATGCTGAAATGGAGATAATGTAGTGGCAAGTTCTCTTCCTTCAGAAAATGGCGTCGTTGGTGATAGCATAGGTCTTTCCATTGTCGAAGTAGCCTCCATCTTGTTTCCGTTATTAGCAATTCCCAAGCTCATGCTGAGACACGCCTCAGAAACTGATTCGCTTGTTGTGCTATCAGCAGCTGGATCTCTATTGTCATCCCTTCGAGTACATTGGGATTGGGGAGACTCTAGTGCAGTTTGAGGCCTAATTAAGAAAGGCATCCTTCCCATGTCCCCCATAGTGAGGGTTGGTTGCTCCCATTTAATCTGCCTTGCGCCATTTTCAATTTCTTTTTGCCTCAGAATGTTACTGCTTTGCCCAGCTTCTATGTTTTTTACCATGAATGGGTGATGGCTCTTGGAAATAATAGCAACATCATCATTTCTGGAGTCAAGCATTAGGGAAGGTGACTCCAACGGTCTACCTGACAAAAACTCATCGCTCTTACCGAAGAGTCTCTGGTTACTTTGCGACAAGAAAAGCTTCGGGGACACTTGAGACGGAACCTGCGGAAGCAACAATCAGATTTGGAAAAACAAAAGCAGATCATGCGACAGAGATGCTTACAGATTGAGCTCCGGAGTTTTTGATGCAATTCACACATTGAACTCCTCCGCTATCAAGTAGATCAAAGGAATACTTCGAAGCAACACATCCGCAATGGAGATGCTGAAATACCAGGGGCCGTTAGAATCGTAGTCACCGCGCAATTTAGTTGAATATATACTTCACAGCATTGTGCTACCAATCTCACCTTCCCACAAAATGAGCAGTCCCTCCAGCCAGATTCCTTTTGGTGGAATATATCGCAGAAGACAAGCTGCTCATATGCCAACCTAAATACAGAAGAAGTGATATGGTAAGCATCGAGAGTCCAGAAAACTGAACTAAAAAACTGTAACCGAGCAACAGTAACCTCCTATACCGAGATTAAACATGTTTTCCCAATTATCAGAAACCAACCAACCGCAAGAAACCGCCCAGTGCCGCACAACACCAAAATTTTACCAAGCAGCAATTCGGTGCCAATGGTACAACACAGAGATGTTTGACAACACAGTTTTACCAAGCAGAAGACAGTTCGTCAGGGGCACCGATCCGGTCAACACACACATGTAGGATCAATCTCCACAATTAAGCTCTACCACGCAGGCAAGCAAGCTGTCTGTTGTGTCGCACCGATGATACTCACTAACCGCAAGCATCATGGGAGCCACAGAGTCAACTCTACTTTCTGAAAACTGCTACATGTGCAAAAGCTACTGTTTCTACTTGGCGCAGTTTGCGCACAGATCGTATTACTTTTGATCGAATATAGAGCCACTGGAAAGTGGGAAGATACTAAGGGACATAAAACCGTCCAGTTTCTCAGACCACCAAATTTCTTTTACCAAGCAGCAATTGCGAGTCAACCGTATATTCAGCAAGCAGACTGCTGCCAAGGGGAAGACAGTGCCCGTTAGAGAGACCAATCCTGCCGGTCAACATACAGGATGAAATTCCGCGATTTAGTAGCTGCTCTAAGTAACCGGACGTTGATACCATCTGAATTCTGTATGATCTCTACTACTACACACTCAAGCAAGCTATCTGCTGTATCTCGCCGGTAATAACCGCGGGTATCAGCGGAGCCACCAAGTTAGTCAACTCTAGTTTCTACAAGCTGCTAGTACATACATGTGCAAAGCTACTGTTTCCAGTTGCCACTGGAAATCAGATTGCCACTGGAAAAGATGGATACAAAAGAAAACGAAAACGAAAATAATCTAACAATTTGGGCACTGTAAGAAGGAACAGAGATTCTTGCGCCCTCCTTGAGAAAAAGGGGTCAAAAGGCGTCGAGACGAACTGATTCATCCAACAAATTGCCAGGCAGGCACTTCATTAGGAACACACAAGGGGAACAGCGCGCAGAGCAAGCAGCGGTGAGGAGGATGTAGTAGCAGAGTGGGCGTACCCGCACTTGTCGCAGAGGAGAGCGAAGCCGGCGCCGGATCGCAGCGGCCAGCCCTTCCTCCACTCCCCCGCGCCCGCCGCCGTCGGCGCCGGCGCGCCGCACGCGGAGTTCATGCACCTCTTCGGCGCCGCCGCAGCCGCCGCCATGGCCGATCAAGCTGCCCCCACCAGAACAGGAGAGCCCAGTCCACCTCACCTCATGATACGGAGGAGAGCAGGAAGGGAGGGGGTGGGGGAGGCGTAGTTTTCCGCTGGATGTGGAGAGAGCAACCGACGCAGCGGGCGATCGCTGGCGATTGGTGCATGCGGGCGCGGATGGATGCGGGGAAGCCAAGGAAAACGAGACGAGAACGAGATGGGGGAAGCAGGCCGGACACTACTCGCTACGGCCTACGGAGTTGGAGTACTACTACTCGATGGGAGAATATTTCCTCTGGATTTGATTTTCTTTTCCTCCGTGAAATCTCGAAAGCGACGTGCGATGGTAAAGCGGGCGTGGCTTTTTGTTCTTCCTGGGCTCGGCTGTGCGTGCATGCACGACCACGGACATGCTCTGTTTTTTCTATATTTCCTGCCCCGCTGGCTGGCTGGCTGGCTGTTGCTCTTGCTCCCCTCCACCATCCACCTTGCTGCTGCGGCTGCAGCATGTACTTGCTTGCCGGTACGTTCGTTCAGCGAGTCATGGCACAAATGCCAATCACTAATCAGGCGTCAGAGCTGTGTTATCTCTAGCTAGATCTCGCAAATGGGCAACCAGCAAAACTCTGTTTGCGACAACCGCAAATTTCGAAACTGTAAATTTAAAACAAAATGAATCGCCGTCGCATTTTGAAACTAGTTCATCCATAGTATTTAGGTAGTTTACATATAATCGACCCAGAAGGGGAATTAGATCCTCTAGTTAGTTCCTAAACCCTAAATATGCTAGCATGGAAACTTCGCCGAGATTGGGGGTGGTTCTAGCAGCATCGAAGGCTTCACTCCGAGCCGTCGGCCTAGCGACAAAGCCGAGGTGCCACACGCTAGGCCTCCTCGATCTGCTGCTCGTCCTCCCCAACCGCGTCACGGCAGCAGTTGGCGCTCCCACACCTGCGGCGAGGGAGTGGTGGCGCTCCCACTCCGCTTCGGAGAGCGTTGTGTCGATGTCGGAGTCAGCAAGTCACGGGCACAAATGCCAATCACTAATCAGCCGGTAGGCTGTGTTAGAGCATCTTCCGCAAATGTGCAAATTGCCAAAATCGCTTGTGACGACTCCAAACAACTTTTGCAGAGTGAAATTTATTCTAGGAGAAGATACATGTAAAATAAAATACATCGCAGAATTGTTGGAAATCAGACGCCTCGGATTTAACAAAACGCAGTCACCTACTCGACCACTAGATTAAGGACGTCGATATTAGTCCAATCTTGTTATTTTGCGTCGGGAACTCTTTTTCTCCAACAACGTTGTAAGCTGATTTGTTGGCTACGGCTTGTCAATGGCTATTGCTTTATCATGGACGGTTGTCTTTGTGATGGGCTGCTTTGCTTTGCTTATTTTCCATGTCTTTGTAGCATGTGTTGTTCAGCATTTTTTTCTCTTATGTGCTTGTTGTTCTTAGAGAAAGAAAAAAAATAGCGACACATGTGGTGCAGCTCAGAAAAGTGTCCTGGTTCGTGCTGGTTTAGGAAGTGATCCATTGTTTGTACTTTGTAGCTGAGATTTCCTCAGCAGCATCTGGATCACAACTGAGATTTTTTTATTAGACATGCATGAGTGAGTAATGGATATTTCGTGGGCAAACCCTTAAAAGATGCGGGCGGGCGGACATAAATATGCGCCGCCCCGCTGGAGCTGCCCTGGGCTACTACCAGCACTCCTACTTTTGCATTGGCATGTGGTGCTACTTTTACGCATGCGTGCCAGAGTTTAGTTTATCGCAGATTGTTGTTTGGGAAGAAAACAAAAAGTAGAGGATGAACTGCATGCGTGTCTGCGCTGCGCCTGGTCGGAGGCGGGCAACCTCTGCACGCACCGAATTGAATGCGAAGAAGGGAATTGGCAGGGAGTAGAATGCCTGGCAGGCAGGCAGGCAGTGGCCGAGCTGCAGCTTCAACTCTTGAATGCTCGCCGGCTCCGGCGCCGGCTGGCCGCCCCGATCCCGCGTGTGGCGTCGCTTTCAGGTGGGTGGGCGGAGCCCTAGTTCTGGCTGAGGCCGCACGTTTCAGGCCGGCCACGCGAGCGCTCACTTCCACGTACACTACAGGACGTACGTGCTCCGGCGCGGGACACGGCGGTACGTACGTAGTGTACGAAACAGGGCAGAAAAAATGGGAGCGGCAGTGCGGCACAGCAATTGAACGCGTCGGCAGCCGGCCGTGGGCGTCGCGGTCGGGGAGACGGACGTGGCGACGTGGACAGCGCAACCATCTCGCGTCACGTGACCTCTGCCTCGTCGCACGTTCGCTGCCTACGTCGCGCGCGCGTATCCCATCCCCTGCAGACGAACCACGAGGCGCTTGCGTCCGCAGGCCCGCATGCTGGCGTCGGCCACTGCAACGCGGTCACTGACGCTCGGGCCCCATCCCTTTGGGCCCCATGCGGGTCACGTCGGGTATCGGTGGTGAAAACGAGGCGCCAACGCAACTTGCCGAGTGTGGACGTATAGTACTACTAGTACTACTGTACGAGAGCAGTCGTAGTACGTAGGCGTTTGCGTGGGCACGAGGTGAGGGTACGTGCACCCGACATGTCGCGCGTCGTCGACGGCGACGGCTCTAATCGATCGCACGCACGGGCGCCGGGGTGGGGCCCGCGTGGAAGCGACGGCGGGGGATGGTGACTGTTTTTCTTTTCTGGTGACGGGGATTGATTGAGGGCGACGGTGACGGTGCTGGTGAGACGAATGAGGAGTGCGCATCGGGAAGGAACGTAAACATAGTGTACGCCATGGGTCGGGTGTGCGTGGGAGCAGAAGGTGGTTCGGCGCCGTGGCAGTTGGGCGGGCCCCACGCGTGGTGCCGGCGGCGATTTACACAAAAATAACCCATAAGTGGAAGAAAAGCACAGACTAACCCTCCGGCGAAACTATTTCACCAATCTAACCCTTTTGTGTGGCGCCCTCCCAGGAGCGCCACACATGCCCATGTGGCTCCCTCCCGCCGGCGCCACCGACCCGACCCGACGTGGCGCCATCGACGCTGAGCTGGTGCGCCCGTCCGACGTGGCAGCATGTGTGGCGCCCCTCCCAACGGCGTCACACATGCACTTGTAATCCCCAAAAACATACTGTAAGACAAATCCTCTGGGACTTAGCCGTTTTGCGAGGCTCGATGTGTGGCGCCGATGCCACGGGCGCCACACTAGCATGTGTGGCGCCGATGCCACGGGCGCCACACATAGAGGCTCGCGAAAACGGCTAAGGACTTATCGTCCGAAGCCCCTGGATGTTTTCGACCCAATAGTTGATATAGGTTGGCATGTGTGGCGCCGATGCCGTGGGCGCCACTACGGTGCGATGTGGCGCCATCGTGAAGGGCGCCACACACTCGACTTGTGTTAAAAACCCGAAAAATCCTACCAAACTCCAACGATTCACGAGTACAACATTGGACACAACAAGTAGCAATTTCATGACATACACATATAACACTTCATAGGTCACATTGTAGCACGTAGATTCAAACAAATAGCATTACAGACCATGGTTCGAAATGACATAGGGTTCACAAATCGATACTTATGAAGATATAGTTCACAACAACACGGAGCACATCCTAGTGTCGTCCTCGACGTGTCGTCCTCACGGGCTGCTTCCGGACGGCCATCCTCTTCGTCCGCCGCCTTGGCTGCTCCTCGCTGCTGCTCCCTGCTCGCTGCTCGCTCCCGCTGTCGCTCCTCGCTCCTCCTCCTCCTCCTCCTCCTCCTCCTCCTCCTCCTCCTCCTCTCGAAGAGAACGGCTCGTCGTTCCTCATCCTCGACATAGCTGATCTCCGCGGCGGCCCGTCATCCTCCTCAGTGACAACCTTCTTTCCTCGGTTGACATAATCTTCCGGAGTGTACCGGTTTGGAGCCTTGCCCTTGGCTTCAACTCGGTAAGTCGACCGTTGCTTGGAGGTACGCTTCGGAAGTACGCCTTGACTCGGAATTAGGTCGTCCTCGGGAGGAATCTGCACAAACATGAACACATGAGATTACAAAAGTTGAAATTAGTAAGAACATGTTTCACGACAACAAAATAGTCCATACATGTTCTTCGGAAGAGGAGGATGTAGGGATTTCGCCTTCGCGGCAACCTAGCAAGTTCGCTAACCGCCGCATCTTTCGTGCGGTGTTCTCGCGTCATGGAACTCACGGTTACAAAGCCACCGGAACATAATTGCGTACATTCAAAGTTGGTGATCATACCTTAACGAAATTCCGCAACGGTCCGACAGGCTTTTCATCCGTGTGGCTCTGCTCCCACACAACCTCGCACTCCTCGACTGTTTTCCGGATCTCCTCCCGCTGTGACAAACATAGCATACACAATTTAAGCGAGCACATGGCAATCTAGATGATGTACTAGTTAGTGAGAGAATCCATTACCACGAAGTTCAGCTCGGAAGCAATAGAAGTCGATCTCCTCTCGCGAGCAAAAGTGTCGTGCCGGCTTTGCCCAACCTCATCGAACCGGATGGGGTCGTCCAAGATCTCTTCACGATACGCGCGCTTCACTAACTCGATACGCGTGTTCCGATGGAACCACTCGAGGTAGTTGTTGAAAGCGGTGAAGTCGTGAGGCACAATCCGCTCGGGGCCGGCATTCCGTGCCGCTTCCAAGCGTGTTGGAACGCTGTGATGTGGCCGCTATGATGGACCGGCCAATTTGTGATCTTCCTCTGCCGCTGCCTATCAAGCCCGCAAGAATCAACAAGTTAGTTTGTACCTCTTCTATCAAGAATCTTCCATCGCATGATTCCGAAGTTTACCCGTGAAGCGCCTTGTCCGTGTCTTGCCACATTGGTGGGCACTCCGATACGACCCAAACTGTCTCATCACTCTTTGCGGCTGGTGGTGTTCAACAAGCCACATGCATATGAGTGGGCAGCGCATACGCCGGAACCGCGCCTCCTCCGTGCACTTGGGGTTTAGGTCGGTCATCGCCGCGCCAATACGGTAGTAGCTACCATATGGCTCCCATTCCACCTGCGAGCATACAATTATTTAGTAGATGCCGGTAGAATCAATCAAAACTAGGATTGCAACTCCGCGGTGATCGGTTACCGCTCGGCGGTAAGAGTGTCCAACTCCGCGAGTGTACTGCCTGTACATGATCATTGGATCGCTCGTCATCTCCGAGACATTGTCCCAAAGGTATGCCCAAGTAGGCTCCCGATCGGGAAAGTGAGGGAAATGGGGCCATGGCGTCTCGTTGAGTACCACGGGACGCCCAAGCGATAGGCGGTCCCGGCTCCATACGGAAAGTAGGAGCATGCATCCACCAATACCGCCGCTACCCGTCTTGCTCCCAGTCCTGCGACAAGCTTCGTCCAACTGCGTACATAAGATATTTGGTTACTACTTTGTGTAGCGCACTACTATAGGAAAATAGTACATAGAACAAATCATCACCTGCCGGTAGAGGTAGGCAAGTGCCGCTGTTCCCCAACTCCACCGGGCGTCCAACACCGTAAGCGCCTTCGGCCAACACCAATGGGCCAGCTTACCCCCACCGTCGGGAAAGAGAGTCCCGGAAATCATGTACCATAAGTACACGCGGGCGTACGTCCTCCGAGTGTCCTCGTCGGCCTCTATGGGGCATTCTCGCAAAGTTAGTTCCGATCCAAGTGAAAGACGCGCCGGCGGGAACTCTCTCCTTTGGATTTTTCGGCGGCGGAGGAGCCCCGCCAATAAGCCCCACCATCCGCCGGCGCCACCCATCGAAGCTGTGTTCATACACGGTGGCTCGCCCCGAATAGGTAGTGCAAGGATCATGGAAACATCCTGCGAGTAGGGGCCATCTCGCCGGCCCTCAAGTGGAAGGTGTGAGTCTCCGGCCTCCACCGGTCGACAAGGGCGGTGAGTGCCGAGGGTTCATGTGTGGCCCCCCACGGCTTACAAGGGATATGAACGGCATAAGACCGGTAGGCCGGATGAACTCCGTGTACCTCTCGTCATAAGGTATATCCGGTGTGCCATGGTAACGAATCTTCAAAGGGTGAAGATCCGTTCCCTCCGTCATATGAACAGCCCGGTGCTCCCTGTCGTACTCTTCATCCAGAAGCCACACCATCCTACATGTATGAGCAACACATACAACATATTATGAGCCATTCATACCAAATATGAGCAACACATACATGAGAATATATCCAAATAAGCCATCACACATACATTCCTAACAAATATGAGTTATTCCATCAAGAATACATGAGAATATATCTAACTTTCGAATCACATATACATCACACATACATGAGAGTTCATATCCAAATACACATACATGAGAGTTCATATCCAAATACATCACACATGAGAGTTCATATCCAATTTTGCCTTTCACCACATACATACATGAGAGTTCATATCCAATTTTGCCTTTCACCACATACATACATAAGGATTTCAACACATACATGTAAAATTTCATTCAACACATCTAGGGTTCCTACATATCTAGGGTTCCTACATATCTAGGGTTCCTACATATCTAGGGTTCCTACACATACACATTCAACACATACATAGCCATTTCAAATCTAGTTTCCATGTCTAGGGTTCATGTGCAAATCTAGCAAGATCTATGAAATTAGTGGATGAATGTGAGGGATTCGAAGGGGATTACCTTGAGGAATGGATGGGGAAGAGATTGGCCGGTCAGATCTGATGAATTTGTGGCAGATTTGTTGGGGGAGAGAGAGAGGGAGGAGGAGGAACCGCCGGCCGCCTTGGGGGAGAGAGGGAGAGAGGAGAAGAAACCAGAGAAGAAGATGGTCGGGCTGGGGGCGGGCGCGGGCGCCACACTTAAGTGGATGTGTGGCGCCCGTGGCATCGGCGCCACACATGCTAGTGTGGCGCCCGTGGCATCGGCGCCACACATCGAGCCTCACAAAACGGCTAAGTCCCAGAGCATTTGTCTTACAGTATGTTTTGGGGGATTACAAGTGCATGTGTGGCGCCGTTGGGAGGGGCGCCACACATGCTGCCACGTCGGATGGGCGCACCAGCTCAGCGGCGAGGGGGCCACGTCGGCTGGGTCGGTGGCGCCGGCGAGAGGGCGCCACATGGGCACGTGTGGCGCCCACGGGAGGGCGCCACACAAAAGGGTTAGATTGGTGAAATAGTTTCGCCGGAGGGTCAGTCTGTGCTTTTCTTCCACTTTTGGGTTATTTTTGTGTAAATCGCCGGTGCCGGCCGGTTTGGATTGGATTGGGTTCGGTTTTGTAGCGGTTGGGTTTATAAAAAAGAAAGTGGGCGACGGCAGATCTGTCGGGCGCGGAACGGAGGGGCCGGTTCGGCTTGTGGATCTTCCAGTAGCGACGGACGAGATCAGTTTGGATGTGAGATGCGTGGGAAGAAGCAGACCAATTTGCAACAGTATAGCCTAAAAATTAGTGCCTCACCAAAGTCAGTGCGATGCTGTCAGTCTGTCCGGACAGATTCGCGCGGGAACTGCTGCCTCCACCGAGCAATTAAGGAGCATCAAAGTCAGTGCAATTACCAAAGTCAGTGTGATGGGACCTGTCGCCGGATTCCCGCTTAGACCTGCCTCCATCGCGGGTGGCGGCATGTGCCACGTAGGCCTGCCGCCGCTCTCTCCGGTGGCATGGCCCACTGATGTCTACGTTCCCCCTCCTTTCCTGTAGACAGTGTTGGGCCTCCAAGTGCAGAGGTTTGTAGAACAGCAGCAAGTTTCCCTTAAGTGGATACCCAAGGTTTATCGAACTCAGGGAGGAAGAGGTCAAAGATATCCCTCTCATGCAACCCTGCAACCACAAAGCAAGAAGTCTCTTGTGTCCCCAACACACCAAATAGGTGCACTAGTTCGGCGAAGAGATAGTGAAATACAGGTGGTATAAATAAGTATGAGCGGTAGCAACGGTGCCGAGAAAAGTGCTTGGCGTGTAGTTGATGGTGGTGGTATTGCGACGAGTAGTAACGCGATAAAACGAGTAAACAAGCGGTAGTAACTCAGCGGTAGTAACGCAGTAGTAGTAAACAAGCGGTAGTAACTCAGCGGTATTTAGGAACAAGGCCTAGGGATTACACTTTCACTAGTGGACACTCTCAACATTGATCACATAACGAACGAGATAAATGCATACTCTACACTTTTGTTGGATGATGAACACATTGCGTAGGATTACACGAACCCTCAATGCCGGAGTTAACAAGCTCCACAATAATGCTCATGTTTAAGTAACCTTTAGTGTAAGATAGATCAACGCTACTAAACCAAGTACTAGCATAGCATGCACCCTGTCACCTTCATGCATATGTAGGAGGAATAGATCACATCAATATATCATAGCAATAGTTAACTTCATAATCTACAAGAGATCATGATCATAGCATAAACCAAGTACTAACACGGTGCACGCACTTGTCACCTTTGCACACATGCGGGAGGAATAAAACTACTTTAATAACACATCACTAGAGTAGCACATAGATAAATTGTGATACAACATGCTGCAATCATAAAGAGATATAAATAAGCACCTCACTATGCCATTCAATGAGTAAGTATTCTGTGAAATATGGCCTAAGAGACCCACACGGTGCACACACTTGTCACCTTTACACACGTGGGACTAGGAGTCTCCGGAGATCACATAGGTAAAACTCACTTGACTAGCATAATGACATCTAGATTACAAGCATCATCATATGAATCTCAATCATGTAAGGCAGCTCATGAGATTATTGTATTGACACACATAGGAGAGAGATGAACCACATAGCTACCGGTACGGCCCCGAGCCTCGATGGAGAACTACTCCCTCCTCATGGGAGCAGCGGCGGTGATGAAGATGGCGGTGGAGATGGCGGCGGTGTCGATGGAGAAGCCTTCGGGGGCACTTCCCCGCTCCGGCGGGGTGCGGGAGCAGAGATCCTGTCCCCCGGATCTTGGCTTCGCGATGGCGGCGGCTCCGGCAGGTTTACGTGGGTTTCGTCAATTGGTATCGGGTTTTCCGATCCGGGGGCTTTATATAGGCGAAGAGGCGGCGCGGGAGGGCTGACGGGGGGCCACACCATAGGGCGGCGCGGCCCCTCTGCGGCCGCGCCGGCCTAGGGTTTGGTGGCCACTGTGGCCCCCTCTCGGTCCTTCCGGGTGTTCTGGATGCTTCGGATGAAAATAGGAACTTTGGCGTTGATTTCGTCCGATTCGAGAATATTTCGTTACTAGGATTTACGAAACCAAAAACAGCGGAAAACGAGAGCGGCACTTCGGCATCTTGTTAATAGGTTAGTTCCGAGAAAATGCACGAATATGACATAAAGTGTGCATAAAACATGTAGATAACATCAATAATGTGGCATGGAACACAAGAAATTATCGATACGTTGGAGACGTATCGGCATCCCCAAGCTTAGTTACGCTCGTCCCGAGCGAGGTAAAACGATAACAAAGATAATTTCTGGAGTGACATGCCATCATAAACTTGATCATACTATTTGTACAACATATGTAGTGAATGCAGCGATCAAAACAATGTATATGACATGGGTAAACAACTGAATCATAAAGCAAAGACTTTTCATGAATAGTACTTCAAGACAAGCATCAATAAGTCTTGCATAAGAGTTAACTCATAAAGTAATAATTCAAAGTAAAGGCATTGAAGCAACACAAAAGAAGATTAAGTTTCAGCGGTTGCTTTCAACTTGTAACATGTATATCTCATGGATAATTGTCAATGCAAAGCAATATAACAAATGCAATATGCAAATATGTAAGAATCAATGCACAGTTCACACAAGTGTTTGCTTCTTGAGGTGGAGAGAAATAGGTGAACTGACTCAACAATAAAAGTAAAAGAATGGTCCTTCAAAGAGGAAAGCATCGATTGCTATATTTGTGCTAGAGCTTTGATTTTGAAAACATAAAGAGAGCATAAAAATAAAGTTTTGAGAGGTGTATGTTGTTGTCAACGAATGGTAGCGGGTACTCTAACCCCCTTGCCGGACAAACCTTCAAAGAGCGGCTCCCATTTTATTTTATTTTTGGATGGCACTCCTTCCAACCTTTCTTTCACAAACCATGGCTAACCGAATCCTCGGGTGCCTGCCAACAATCTCATACCATGAAGGAGTACCTTTTTATTTTAGTTTTATTATGATGACACTCCTCCCAACCTTTGCTTACACAAGCCATGGCTAACCGAATCCTTCGGTGCCGTCCAACAATCACATACCATGGAGGAGTGTCTATTTTTGTTAATTAATTTGGGACTGAGAATCCCATTGCCAGCTCTTTTTGCAAAATTATTGGATAAGCGGATGAAGCCACTAGTCCATTGGTGAAAGTTGCCCAACAAGATTGAAAGATAAACACCACATACTTCCTCATGAGCTATAAAACATTGACACAAATAAGAGGTAATAAATTTTGAATTGTTTAAAGGTAGCACTCAAGCAATTTACTTTGGAATGGCGGAGAAATACCATGTAGTAGGTAGGTATGGTGGACACAAATGGCATAGTGTTGGCTCAAGTATTTGGATGCATGAGAAGTATTCCCTCTCGATACAAGGTTTAGGCTAGCAAGGTTATTTGAAACAAACACAAGGATGAACTGGTACAGCAAAACTCACATAAAAGACATATTACAAGTATTATAAGACTATACATCGTCTTCCTTGTTGTTCAAACACCTTACTAGAAATTATCTAGACCTTAGAGAGACCAATTATGCAAACCAAATTTTAGCAAGCTCTTTGTATTTCTTCATTAATGGGTGAAAAGTATATGATGCAAGAGCTTAAACATGAGCACAACAATTGCCAAGTATCACATTATCCAAGACATTATAGCAATTTACTACATGTATCATTTTCCAATTCCAACCATATAACAAATTAACGAAGAGGAAACTTCGCCATGAATATTATGAGCTAAGAACACATGTGTTCATACGAACCAGCGGAGCGTGTCTCTCTCCCACACAAGCATGATGTAATCCAATTTATTCAAACAAAAAAAAAAAACAAAAGCACACAGACGCTCCAAGTAAAGCACATAAGATGTGACCGAATAAAAATATAGTTTCAGGGGAGGAACCTGATAATGTTGTCGATGAAGAAGGGGATGCCTTGGGCATCCCCAAGCTTAGACGCTTGAGTCTTCTTGATATATGCAGGGGTGAACCACCGGGTGCATCCCCAAGCTTAGAGCTTTCACTCTCCTTGATCATAGTATATCATCCTCCTCTCTTGACCCTTGAAAACTTCCTCCACACCAAACTCGAAACAACTCATTAGAGGGTTAGTGGACAATAAAAATTAACATGTTCAAAGGTGACACAATCATTCTTAACACTTCTGGACATTGCATAAAGCTACTGGACATCAATGGATCAAAGAAATTCATCCAACATAGCAAAAGAGGCAATGCGAAATAAAAGGCAGAATCTGTCAAAACAGAACAGTCCGTAAAGATGGATTTTATTAGGCCACCAGACTTGCTCAAACGAAAATGCTCAAATTGAATGAAAGTTGCGTACATATCTGAGGATCATGCTCGTAAATTGGCATAATTTTCTGAGCTTCCTGCAGGGCAGTGGGCTCAGATTCGTGACAGCAAAGAAATCTGGAACTGCGCAGTAATCCAAATCTAGTACTTACTTTTCTATCAACGGCTTAACTTGGCACAACAAAACTCAAAACTAAGATAAGGAGAGGTTGCTACAGTAGTAAACAACTTCCAAGACACAAATATAAAACAAAGTACTGTAGCAAAATAACACATGGGTTATCTCCCAAGAAGTTCTTTCTTTTTAGCCATTAAGATGGGCTCAGCCAGTTTTAATGATGCACTCGCAAGAGATAGTATGTGAAGCAAAAGAGAGCATCAAGAGGCAAATTCAAAACACATTTAAGTCTAACATGCTTCCTATGCATAGGAATCTTGTAAATAAACAAGTTCATGAAGAGCAAAGTAACAAGCATAGGAAGATAAAACAAGTGTAGCATCAAAAATTTCAGCACATAGAGAGGCATTTTAGTAACATGAAAATTTCTACAACCATATTTTCCTCTCTCATAATAACTTTCAGTAGCAACATGAGCAAACTCAACAATATAACTATCACATAAAGCATTCTTATCATGAGTCTCATGCATAAAATTATTACTCTCCACATAAGCATAATCAATTTTATTAGTTGTAGTGGGAGCAAATTCAACAAAGTAGCTATCATTATTATTCTCATCAAGTGTAGGAGGCATAGTATAATCACAACAAAATTCACTCTCCATAGTAGTTTGTACCAAAAGACCACTATTATTATCATCACAAATAGGAGGCAAAGTATCATCAAAGAAAATTTTCTCCTCAATGCTTGGGGGACTAAAAATATCATGAAAACCAGCTTCCCCAAGCTTAGAACTTTCTATATCATTAGCAACATTGGTGTTCAAAGCGTTCATACTAATATTACTACCAGCATGCAAATAAGATTTCATAGGTTTTTTAATTTTCGCATCAAACAATCCATGTTTTAAATCAGGAAATAGAACAAGAAGCTCATTGTTGTCCATTATGCCAAACTAGTGTAAACAAGAAACAAAAAGATGCAATTGCAGGATCTAAAGGAAATAGCTTTGAGCACACACACAACGGCGCGAGAAAAATACTTTACACGAGACCGTAGTATGAGAGCCTTTTTACCTTTCCTCCCCGGCAACGGCGCCGGAAAAGTGGCTAGTTGCCGGGGTTGCCGATGTGTGTGTGCCGTTTACCTTTCCTCCCAGCAACGGCGCCGAGAAAAGTGCTTGATGTCTACGTTCCCCTCCTTTCTCGTAGACGGTGTTGGGCCTCCAAGTGCAGAGGTTTGTAGAACAGCGGCAAGTTTCCCTTAAGTGGATACCCAAGGTTTATCGAACTCGGGGAGGAAGAGGTCAAAGATATCCCTCTCATGCAACCACTGCAACCACAAAGCAAGAAGTCTCTTGTGTCCCCAACACACCAAATAGGTGCACTAGTTCGGCGAAGAGATAGTGAAATACAGGTGGTATAAATAAGTATGAGCAGTAGCAACGGTGCCGAGAAAAGTGCTTGGCGTGTAGTTGATGGTGGTGGTATTGCAGCGGTAGTAACGCGATAAAACGATAAACAAGCAGTAGTAACTCAGCAGTAGTAACGCATGGTAGTAGTAAACAAGCGGTAGTAACTCAGCGGTATTTAGGAACAAGGCCTAGGGATTACACTTTCACTAGTGGACACTCTCAACATTGATCACATAACAGAACAGATAAATGCATACTCTACACTTTTGTTGGATGATGAACACATTGCGTAGGATTACACGAACCCTCAATGCCGGAGTTAACAAGCTCCACAATAATGCTCATGTTTAAGTAACCTTTAGTGTAAGATAGATCAACGCTACTAAACCAAGTACTAGCATAGCATGCACACTGTCACCTTCATGCATATGTAGGAGGAATAAATCACATCAATATATCATAGCAATAGTTAACTTCATAATCTACAAGAGATCATGATCATAGCATAAACCAAGTACTAACACGGTGCACGCACTGTCACCTTTGCACACATGCAGGAGGAATAAAACTACTTTAATAACACATCACTAGAGTAGCACATAGATAAATTGTGATACAACATGCTGCAATCATAAAGAGATATAAATAAGCACCTCACTATGCCATTCAATGAGTAAGTATTCGTGAAATATGGCCTAAGAGACCCACACGGTGCACACCTTTGTCACCTTTACACACGTGGGACTAGGAGTCTCCGGAGATCACATAGGTAAAACTCACTTGACTAGCATAATGACATCTAGATTACAAGCATCATCATATGAATCTCAATCATGTAAGGCAGCTCATGAGATTATTGTATTGACACACATAGGAGAGAGATGAACCACATAGCTACGGTACAGCCCCGAGCCTCGATGGAGAACTACTCCCTCCTCATGGGAGCAGCGGCGGTGATGAAGATGGCGGTGGAGATGGCGGCGGTGTCGATGGAGAAGCCTTCGGGGGCACTTCCCCGCTCCGGCGGGTGCCGGAACAGAGATCCTGTCCCCCGGATCTTGGCTTCGCGATGGCGGCGGCTCCGGCGAGGTTTACGTGGGTTTCGTCAATTGGTATCGGGTTTTCTGATCCAGGGGCTTTATATAGGCGAAGAGGCGGCGCGGGAGGGCCGACGGGGGCCACACCATAGGGCGGCGCGGCCCCCTCGGCCGCGCCGGCCTAGGGTTTGGTGGCCACGTGGCCCCCTCTCGGTCCTTCCGGGTGTTACGGATGCTTCAGATGAAAATAGGAACTTTGGCGTTGATTTCGTCCGATTCGAGAATATTTCGTTACTAGGATTTACGAAACCAAAAACGGCAGAAAACGAGGCGGCACTTCGGCATCTTGTTAATAGGTTAGTTCCAGAAAATGCACGAATATGACATAAAGTGTGCATAAAACATGTAGATAACATCAATAATGTGGCATGGAACACAAGAAATTATCGATACGTTGGAGACGTATCACCCACCATGCCCAACGGCGGCTGACGATGCTGCGGGCGAGGTAGCGTGCTGCCACGCCGGCCGGCGGCGGGTCCCTGCCACCACAGCCCCCGGCGGCAAGCTCCACGTGTCGGCTGGGGGGCCTGCCGCCACGCAGGAGGTGGTCTTTTTTACCAATTTGATTCAGAGATGATCCTTTTTGTCAATGAATTGGGACAGGTGGTCTCTTTTTACAAAAATTCCAATGCCAGACTCTTGCATAGAAGCTTAGGAGGAGAAAAGAAAAGGATTTTATCTAAAACATAAACGCACACGTCTACTCCTCTAACGCAAAGCGCCAACTGGGACGCTAAACGTGATTTGTTTTGTGCGTGAAAATTATTAAGCTTCATGCACTAACCAACTATTCCAAAAGACCGATCTGATGGAAAGAGGTAGGCAATCGGTAGGCAATCCACTTATAGTTTAACATCCCCCCTCACGTGTGACGTGGCGGAGACAAGACAACACGTGAAAACAGAGGCGTATGGCCCTAGAAGCCAGTACGTAGACAAGAGGGGGGGGGGTAACAGCAATTTATATAACTAGATGATACCCCGCGCGTTGCTGCGGAAATATATAAGTATATATATGTAATTACCAGAATGAAAGAGGCATCGGGTATTAATCGGCATAACATCAGTGTTCAAGGAAATAATACTTGCTAAGTACCTTGTTCATTTCCTTTGTGAATCAATGAATCAAATAGTATGAAGTACAAATACAGTTCAATTATACTCCTATTACCAAAATTATATTAGAGAACCTTTTTTTTCCTACTCAACATGACATATATATACACACATTTATGTGATGAATACCACACAATTCATTTTAGCTACACAGGCTTTGTCTTTGTTGTTAGCCTGCTTTTCAGCAAGAAAATATTTATTTGACCCAACAAAAGGAAATCAATGATATGCTCCAGCCCCACAAAATTTAGTATCAATTGGTGGTATCTGAAACCAATGCTTGCCTGGAAAACAAAAACATACATTTAGGCAAGAATCTATATAACTATCCAGATTAATATAAACGGTAAGAGGAAATGGTGAGAGGGAGCTTCATGTTTAGCTGCGCAGATGGCGAACACTCAAACAGCAGCAGCGTGACGAAAAAAAATCGTTTGTCCCAAGTTCCCAACCAAAAATAAGTACTACACATGATGTAGGTGCCAACGAAATAATATTCACTTGCAAATAACTGGATGTTACATGATCTAATCAACTGAGAATATAGCAGTTGAGCATGTATATATGAAGAGATTGGGGATTAATGATTACACCAGTAGGCTAACGTGAGAACGAAGGTGGGAGTTGTTGCTAAGGGAACCTTTGCTGAGCAGGCCAGCCAAAATAGAGCAGACATTCGTTCAAGACCTTATGAATTTAAACCAAAGGAGCCATCTGTAACTCGTAATATAGAAAAATTGACTGACTCTAAACATACGCAGGGGGAAGCGACAACAAAAGTAACCAACATGCCAAGTGCATGATCGTAAAGTAAAGAACATACTCCATACCAAAAAAAAAAGAAGAAGTAAAGAACATACTCCACTAGTGTCCGGGCAAGCATGCGAGGTACCAGCGGGCAATAATTGTTGACAATGGTCAGTGCAAATACCTCCAAATATTGCACTCTGGATTTCCGATTTTCACGGGGAAATCTGATGAATCTCGAGGAAGAGGCTGAAACAAACCTGTCAAAAACAAACTTCAGAGCAGTCTGGTTAGTTATCCTCAATTACCAAGATAAGATTTATGTCCGTTTTACACCATCACCCACTCCTACCTGCTGCATCTTCTTGGCGCAGCCGCAATTCTCCTCCTCGCAGTGTTGGGATCCACCAGGGCTAGTCGCCTCGTCGGTCTCTCCACGCGTCCACGGCGACACCAACCTCCTCCAAGCGCGGCAGCTCAACTTTCCTGCTTGCGGCGTCACTCCAGCCATAGCCACGCTCGTCATTCGCGGCGCTACCAATGCTTCAGCCACGGCCACAATCCTGACGCCGTTGCCCGCAACGCCGCCGGCGGACCACCTCACCTGCTTGCCCCCGCAAAAGAAGGAGTTGTAGTTTGGTGATCATCTTGCCGTGCGCCCAAGTTGCCGCATGGAGGATGGGAACAGAGCAGCGACACTGCTTAAATTGGGGAGCAGCTTTATCAGTTACTCTTGCAGATTTTCTAGTGGGGAAGGCGGAGAGATGAATGGAAATCTGATGGAGAGGAATCAATAATAGGGAGAGTAATTGGTGAGTTAAAAGGGGAGAAACCCCACGAATCTGCAGAAAAGACACAGTAATTGGAGAGTTAGAGATGTAGTAATTGGAGGCTTAGGGAAGATGAAATGAACAAAGCCTGGCACGGACTGCACGGCTCGCTCTAAAAAAAACTCATTAGCGTGAGGAGATGACGTGGTGCCTAAATGACTTGGATCAATTAGATGACTTGAGGTGGCAGTCTAGGATTGCTTGTAGATACATGATGAGGTGGATACCTTGCATGTGCAGGAAAATGGGGTCACCTATTAAGAATAGAAAGATAAATCGTGAAAATCAGGACTCGAACTCAAGACCCTGGCTCTGATACCATATTAAGCTTCATGCACTAACCAACTATTTCAAAAGACCGATCTGATGGAAAGAGGTAGGCTATCCACTTATAGTTTAACAAAAATAGCCTCCACAATTGGGCAGACACTTTTGAGCAAGGGAAAAAATCGCGAAGCGCCCGGCTCCTCACTTTGCGTCGACACGCGAAGCAAATTCCTAGGATCGGGTGAGATTAGACCATAACTACAGGGAATTAAAGCATGACGCCAAGCTAAGCGCTTGCATTGTGCATGTCCTAAATGGTGCGAGTATTCATCTTACTCTCGTCTTAGTCATATTCGTTGGAGTGGTAGTGGTGATGGCACATGGTCTCGTCAAAAACCTTGAGGGTGAGCATGCCGTGACCGTCTTACTTGAAGACGACAAAGTGCCCGACTTAAACAGCGTGCGCGCGAGCGAACTGCCACCAGCCCTTCTGGAGGTACATCTTGCCTACCCGGTCGAACATCACCTACATGGACCACATGCCGGCCTGCCACCGGGCACCCACAATACGATCTCGTGGGGGCTCTTGGCCATCGACGATTGACGTGAATTTCTAAGGGAGACGCATTTTGTCCCAGTCCATGCCCAAGTGGATGGTGACGCCGAACTCAACCCCGAAGAGGTCAATGGCGACGGATTCAGGCGACAATGGTGACGACGGGGACGGCGGTGGTTCACTCTGGCGTCTCCCCAACGTCACCGTCACGCCTCAAGCCCGGTGGCCGTCCTAGACATAGTTGTCGTGATGCCTCTGGTGGTGGTGGGGAATGGAAGAAGATGAGGTTGTGGAAGAAAATGGCTGCGGCTCGCCTGTTAAAAAGGACAAGACATTGGATTCTGACATGGAGACCGAAACACCGACATTAATGAATGCATGCGGTTAGCCCAAAAAGGAAAGAAAGTCAAAGCAATATCCATCGGGTTGGGGATAGATTATGTTTAGGGAGAGCAGATCAACGGGATCCCGTGGCATGAGCAATGGTAGCAGATCCGCCGGCTCCTTCCACACCACAATTGCACGCTCAGGTTTTGTTTGGTACTAGAGTTTTTGTCGGGATTAGTTGAGACGATACTCTAGAGTATTGGGTGAAGCCGTTACTCTCATCTAATCTCCACAAAAACCTATCTCCAATCAACTAGATAGAGGTAAAATATTGGGGATTGAAAAAAAATACACTACAATTTAGACAAAAGTGGGAATAAATAGGGATTACACTGGCTCAAACTTTAATACCAAACATGATTTTAGAAGTATCTGGAGATTTAAAATTTGGTGGATATTCTCTCCACTAATCTTCACAAAAATTCTAATACCAAACAAAGCCTCGAGGAGAGAACGCGTGCGAAAGAAAGAAACGGAGAGGAGCCACGGCCCACGGGACGGGAGACAGACAAGTTGTGCAGGTACTTTTTTTTTTTTTTTTTTTTTTGAGCCAAATATCTGAACTATATTAAGTAAGGAAACTGGAAATTACAAGAACAGTCCAGACATGGGACAGCTGTCCCCACAACACAGAAAGAACCCTGGAAAAACAAAAAATAACAACTAGGCCCTTAGGATCTTCTGCGCAGAACCCGATCCGTTGCCTCGCCGGAGAGCAAGAAGAAGCGTCGCCGGCCGCAGCTGTGTTGCCGGAGAGATACTTTAGAGGCAAGAACCTCGTTAAAGTCGCCACAGTTTCCACCCGTCGCGGACGCCGGGATCTGAAGGAGATTGACCGCAAATCGGCGGGGGACACGCCCCGCATCTCGCCGACATACAGGCCAGGCCTACTGGCCGGAGCCAGCAACGAGACCAGGTACATTTCGTTGCCTATAGAGGACGGAAGTTGTACAGGTACAGGTTGTTTGTGCAAAAAGAACCACACGAATCTCAAACAGGAAGTGGTCAGTGGTGATAAGACCGGGACACCCACTGTCCATGTACGAGTAGAATCTCCGCGTCGCACGCTTCCCTCCTTCGGAGTCGACCAGCTAGTTTAATGTACAGTGTGCCATGGCGATACAGGGAGTCGCTGTCATTTTAGAATCCCCACCGATATGCACATTGACACTTGCAAAAGAAAAGTGATGGTTAAACAATCGCCTGACGGAGACGGGAAAACTGCGGATGCATCTCATGTAGAAGAAAAATGAACGGATAAGAGTGAGTGACATCTTCCGTCGTGGGGTCCCGCAAATTTTGAGAACACGACAGTTTATTGATCACATAGTTTACTGAATACAATCCGATGCAAAATCATAAATAAAGCCTAGTGTAGAAACATCACAAGTTCTTGCTAGAACGTGTGCCGTCTCTTTAAGAAACCGTCTATCATGTCGAAAGGAGATTGAAGGAAAGGTCACCACCAAACTCTTGAGCGATCCAAATGTGGAGAATTTTGTCACGGGATCAAGACAAGCAGTCAGAAGCGAAGATCACTTTGCTATGGCCCTTTATCTGCAGCGACCGACATGACATGCCGCAGTGTCAACTCCCTGATTCCTCTTACGCAACATGTTGTTACTTGTTAGTCGCACAGTCACGATCGGACTGCTTTCTCGATTGTCACACCGCTACCCCACCCGTTCAGATATATATACCTATGTTTTACTCCCTCCATCTTTTGGAAGTTTGTTAAAATTTAGGCGTATCTATATACTACAACATACATCCAAATTTAAACAAATATCAGATAAGTTTCATAGGATGGATGGAGTATTAGATTTATCTGAATTTAAATATATGTAGACATTATTTAGTTTATAGGTATATCTAATAAATTTAGATAAACTTACAATTTTTGTTTTTCCTTAAATGCATATCTAGAAACATTTTGACTTATTTTACTCTATATCTAGTACACTTTGTCATAATATTTTTTGAGAGCGTACTTTGTAATACAGAGTATCTGAAAGATCTTAACAAAGATATTATGTAATACCTTCACATAGATGGATGAGAAAGAGTAGTAGTAGAACACAGGGACGGAGCCAGGAAAGAATTTTAGAGGGGGCAAAGATGTGCTAATTGAAGCAATATTCTTTTTTAAGTGGGGGCAAATCACTATTTGGCATGGCATATTATAAAGAAAGTAAAAATTGAGTGGGGGCAGCTGCCCCCCTTGGCTTACACTCTGGATCCGCCCCTGGTAGAACACTGCTACACAACAACAAGTGCATCATGCCGTCATAAAATAAACAAGTGCAACCGCCCAAAAATTGGTTTTTTAGATCCACTGCCCAAATATAGTTGTGGTAAGTGGTATGCACGCACGAACATGCTAGTATTGTTAGCTGCATGTCCTCTAGCAACTTGAGCAAGCAGTCTCTCAAGATCCTTTTTTTTTTCTGCCAAACTAAACAAAGTACAGGTTTCAATATCCTGAAGGTTGACTTAGGCTCTGCAATGCAATCTAAAAGAGAATGAAAAGGCGTATAAATCCCTAAATCGCTTAGAGCATCTCTAACTGATACCTTATAATCAGTCAGAAGAGTAAAAGTTGGTCGAAACCTCACCCTACCGATCCCATAAATGGATAGAGGAGTAAAATTATAAAAATCTCTCCTCAAAAGCCGCCCAACTCTTCTAAATATGCTCGACTGTGCTACCGGCCAACTATAATTTTGGCTCTCTTACTCGTGGCGACACCTTCCCGGATGTGATCTTACCTCGTACCTATCAGATCATGCTTCAAACTCTTATTCTAGCAATTTTCCTAGACTTGTTGCTGCATAAATATTGCTCGTAGCAAGTTGTTATTTAGACTTGCTATTTATCTATTCAATGATCATTTGCATGTCTAGTTCAATTTCTACTATGTTAGCCATGTTTATCAGCTGTTTTCATGGATGAAATCATGGTAAAAAATGCTAATATTTCCATCTCCATAAATACAGTTCTTTTTTTCTGTGGTGGAGCATTTGGTCTCTGACTCTCTGTACACATGTCATGCGCCGATGCACTTGCATATTGTTACCGTTTTAAACAAGCCAAGGTGGTTGGGAAATCGACATCGGGATTTGGATCGCCAAAGGCAGAATGGTAGGGAAGCGATCGTGACAGACACAGAGCGCAGACAGAATAGAACCGCGGAAGGAAACGAAGCAGACGATCTGTAAAAAAATCTGCGTCATGGACTGGTGTCTAATCCGAAAACGTTTCCACGGCAAAGCAAAGCCAGAAAAGGCTAGCAGTAGTCGGTACGTGTGTCCACGCCCGGGGTACCGTTTCCTGGGTCTCGCGTTCTGCCTGGTCCAGCCGAACCAAGCCTTGCTCTTTTTGTTTTGCGATTGGGAGCGAATCCTGGATCCACTCATCCTCCTCGTGGTCCACCGCCACTAGAGCACCACCGGATGCGGCAATCGAATCCAGTCTACTCCTCGTATAATTCTGCCCGTATTATTCCATACACGCATGGCACATCATCATAGTTCTCGCTGCACTCGCCAGCCTGTAAGGCTGTAACATGACAGAGCCGTGCCTTCCCTTGAAACTAACTCATGCATTGCAAACAAGAGACCCAGGTGCAGCTGAAAGAATAGATTAAATTCTGCATTCCCATACCTCAGGCAGTTCCTGCAGAAGTAGCTAAAATTCACTTGTGATCTTGGGTGTATATGCTCTTGCCACTAGTAAAAAATATTTTAAATTCTTAGAAAATTCGATTAAACGAATGCGTGTGTACATCTTGACATTTTATGAACGCACATGAAGTTTCGTGAAAAACCGGCATTTTTCGTATCCAGCGTAAAAAAGATAAAAAAATATCTCGTAAAAAGCTCTTTTTAGCACCGAATTTTTTTTACACACAACACAAAAAGTTTCGGTATTTTGTGAAACGGCTTTGTGAGCACAAAGAATGTTGATATCTACACAAAAAATTATCGTCTTTTTTTACATTTTCAAATGCTTTTAGAACTCATTTAAAAGGCCGAGAGCACATGCTCGTGAGCGCCAAAACGCCCGGGCCCTCCGATTGTTAAAGACAAGTGTTTCATTCCTCTCCCTAATCGTTGAAATTTGAACTTTCCGTTAGCTAGAACAGGATCTTCTAACTTGAACTAGCAAAGTTAGAGAAGCTACAATATCCTAACTTTACCTCTTCCAAACCATATGATTAAGCCTAAAATATCATAAATTATTTAGCATAATACAAATTTATGTTATGAATTAACACTACACAGGCAAAGTTATGGTGTAATAAAATTCAAATCATTTTTTTAATGTCTACAATAATTATGTAAATTAATAAATTGTCGTACGTAACGGGATACTTAAACTACATTTCCCTGACTTCACTTCTTTGTTTTCCCTGACTATCCCGCTAGCCCCTCCTTTGTTTGGATTATAGCCCTTCTTTGAAGATTTACGATAAAAAAAGAAGTATTCCCTCCTATTCAAAATGATTTTTCAGAAACTGATGCATCTAAACATGTTTTAGTCTAGACACGTCTATTTTGGGGCAATTATTTTGAACCTGACGGAGTAAAAAATTTCAGTTTCAAATGCTACCATTTCTTCATGGGCTGAAAGTCCCAAATGTTCTTTTCCGGGCAGTATGCTAAATACTCTTCTCTTCTGGTCTCTTTATTAATGACAGTGAAGACGAATTAGTCTGGACAGCGGTATTTACACAATGTTATCTTGCGCAGGATAGAGAACAAGACCAGAGGCTCAAAATTATGACTAGGGGCCAAGGACGCTGGCTAAACTCTGGTGAGATCCTAACCTGTTCTTCAAGTTTCAGAAAGAAGAAATGAGAGAGGGTCCTCTTTGTCCAGACCATGACCACCGACGCTATAAGACTAGCTCTTATGCTATTTCAGATGTCAGCGTGCTCCACTGGTCGTTGATGGCTCGACGTATCTTGGTTCTCCAGAGGCATGTACTGAGCCATGATCGCGCGGATCTCTGAATCCATGTAACTCTGGAATGACAGTATCGATAACACAAAGTATGAGTCTCACATCCCATAAATTTCTACACTATCTTTGTACTGCAAAGTAGTACTGTAGCAATTATCTTCGATCATTAGAAGGGTGAATGGTTGTTTACCCGTAGCCGATATTTGTAGACAGCGTATGCTCCAACTCCTGCAAAACCGAGGCCGAAGAAAACAACCCACAGGAAGCCCCAGCCCACTGATGAACTCGCAACTTTGCCTGCACAGTGATGGGAAAAGGCGTCAGATTAGTGCGTCAAAGACAAACTACTGTTTGAAGTGAAAAATTCGTTGTTCCAGACATTTCCAGGATGCCTAGGGGCCAGTCTATGTTTCGAACAATTTGGAATAGAGAACTGAAAATATGGCGATAACTGAACCATCCGTTAGTGAGGCTCCAAAAAAGTTCAGGTTAGGCAACTCACTGATACAAGTGTCATGCTCTCTCATGTATAGCATATTGTTACCACCACAGCCACACTCATAGCTTCCCCATGTGTTCTCACAACTGCAGCCTTTGCACTGGCAGAAAAGTTTCTCCTTGCACTCATCAATATCTGCATGCAAGTGCCAGGCAAAGATAAATTTCGTGTAAGAAATGAACTTAAAAAGCTCAAAAGTTTAGTAGTTGAGCCACTGTTATATATAGTTTGTAGGATGAATTAACATCTATGACAGATATCACTGGCTCTGCCACACTTAAGTCTTTCCACATATGTTTTGAAAACAATCTTGCAACCATTATAATGCTGATTCATATCCATATAGAAGCATGTTAAATAAACATGGATAAATATTGCCAAGAAGGTTGCAAAATAATATATTTCCTAACAGTAATACCTTCGCAACTGTGTATGCCATCACCCTTGAAACCTGGTGGACATTTGCAGCCTTTAGCTACTTCATTCTGTAAATTTCCATAATCAGTTTTGAACCAAACACAGTAACCACAAGAAAACTGTAAGAAGGACATCTAAAAGAGATGATCTTACTGAGCAGGCAGAGACAGACTTCCCATTCCTGGTTTCCTTCCAGCAGCCTCCATTGTTGATTTGGCATCTACCAACACCAGAAGCTGACATACCAAAGCATCTTAGGCATAAGCATGAATATATCGCAAGGGTCCTATGAGAACCATTTTGTTTCACTGTAACAGCACTCATGCCTAATGGAAATAATTTCTCCCAACGCAACATCAAGTAAATTGCAAAACTATACCTTCACAGTGTGTGTACCCATCACCAACAAACTTTACACCATTTACAATTGGGCATTCACAAACTCGCCCACGGAAGGTATCCTAAAATGTATCACCAATAAATTTTAAAATGTGTACCCCAAGGCATAAGAAGCGGCCGAGGGGTAAAGAAATTCAACAGCATTCCCTAATAAAGCTGTACCTTGCATGCAGTAAAATTATTACTATTATGGTCCAGCCAGCAACCTCCGTTGTTTTCCAAACATTGATTTGTTTGGATATCTATATAGAAGATATGCAACCAAAAAAAATTATAATTCCTGAAGAAAAAATCTAGGTTCATTTATTTAAGAGGTAAAAATTCACAAACCTTGAGTCAAACAAATATCAGGTTCGGTAGTCTCCTCAAATCCCGAGCATATTGCTCTTAGAACAGCTCTTTTATCCAGCTTACCTAAAATAAAAAAGTAAACATAAACATAAATAATATTGACCTGAAAGCAAATGTATCATAGGACAATGGACGAACCTCTGTATTGTCTGTTATTGACGACAAAAGTCGGTAGTATAGTAACATCCCCTCGAGAACCATGACCAATCTGAAGGTTAAAAGGCATGAAGATTAGTATGTCACTAGGTAACGAGTAACGAATTTAGTATGGCTTATGAGTTTATGAAGATTTACTTGAGCATCTTGTTCTGCTTTAAGCACTGGATTGTCTTCATCAGCGTCAGGGTCTCCCACACATTTGTTAATCTTGTCAATATCCATTCCTGTAAAAAAAAGGACATGACAAATAAACGGCCGAGTTAATTTTCATTTTCAGTTAGCTTGTTATGAAGAAATCATAGTGCAAACAATGGAGTAACTAATAAAAGAGTGCAGCTAACTTGACCCACCAAGTGACTTAATGACACCATTAGCGCAATCACGTGTGTACTTCTTCTCCTTCATAGGGCACCTAATTGCAAAATCATGCACATAATCCCACCACAACCACGGCTTGCGACTTTCATTAGCAACCTTGAACAAGCAAATCTGAATCAGGTTCTGAACCACGACATCTTTTCCGTCATATCCGGTGGTGAAATCCTGCTCCGGATCCGGAGCGCAGTATCTCCCATGGTTGATGCACTGCGATGTGCACTGCTTGCTCAGGACGAAGGCTTCAGGACAATACCAAGTGATGTAGTGAGGCGCGAACTGGGTGTAACCCCTCTGCTCAAGGACCTGCGCGACTCCTCTGAAGTTCCTGACGAAATTCATCTGCATGTCACATTTGGCTCCACACTCGTCGTTGCTGTTCGTCCAGAATTCGTACTCCACGCGCTCATCGGGATGGGGCAGAGACTCCCTCCAGTCCAGCAGCACATTTACCATATCACCGTTTTCCAGCGCGGCCTTCAGGTCGTCGCCGAATCTCTTGGAGACAAGTGCTGACGGGACGGTGATGTTCTCTAGGTGCTCTTTGCCAGCAGACTCTGGAGTGTCCATTGTGATCAATGGCTCCGCTCTGTCATCGGCGACGAGAACTGCCGCAGCTCCAGCTGTTTGGGCATTCCATCCCTTGGTTGTGAAGTAGCAGTCTGCACATCACAAAGAATTAGAACACCATATTTGGGGAAATGATCGAAAATATTGGTCAGTGAGATTAACACATTGAAGAAGTAGAGGAAGAAGATTTAAGATGATAACCGGGATGAAAATTTTAAGATGATACGTGTTGAACAACTATGGCTGAATAGTATCATGACTCATATAATTAAAACCATTACTATGATAGAGATAGTATGCATCTCTTCAATGCAGAGGCTGGGGGTGTCATCCTTCCTTTTAAAAAAACTACTATAGTAGAGATTTCTTTCTTTTGGTCATTATCAGTTGAAGAATTTCCCCCACAAAACTCAGACTTTATTATTTATAGCAAGATAGGGAAAATATTTTGTAAAGAGATGCCTATGCTACCAAATATGTTGAAAGTGAACAGTTTAAAGCAGAGAACTAAATTGGCAAGTTCTATCTGCTGACTCACTCGACGGACAATAACTGAATTCAGGCATACCTAACTAAACTTTTAACAAACCCTACAGTCCCAACTGAATATAGTTATAGAAGTGTGTCTGATAAACATATCTCCACTCAAAGAACATGAACGTATTCCAATTTCTTCTGAATGAAAAGACAACGGTCCCGCCAGTTGCTCGAAAGAAAAAGAACATGAGCAACAAGGTGGTAGTTAGTCAGAAACCGGGACCAAGTTACATAAGCAAATGCCCAAAAAGAAGGAACGATCCAGTATCAGTCAGACAACCAAATTAGCAAGTTCTATCCCCTGACTCACTCAATGGTCAAAGCGCAATAACTACATTCAAACATACTTAACTAGAATTTCAATGAACCATGCAGTGCTAACTGAATTACAGTTATACAACTAACTGTGTCTGGCAAAACCCGGGCGCTATTCCGTATTCAGTCAAAGAGCATGGCCACGATTCAATCCATGTTTTACATAAAGAAAAGAGAGATAACCCATGCATAATACAGTACCATGGACCAAATCTAGGTTCCAATTTAAAACGTGTGGATTCTTATAACATCTAAGAAAGAAAAGGAGAAAGTAGGTGTATTAAATTATTCATGCATGTACTAGACGGAATGGCTTTCTGGGACGAAATGGAAACGCACGTGTAGTAGTGATTAACTCAAATCGCTCGATCTGACAACTGACAAGTGGAATGGAAATTGCAGAAACAGTCGAGGAAGGAAGGAAATGGGTTGGTTCTGTCGCTCACCTCCGCGATCGACGAGGAGGAAGACGGGGAGGCCGCCGGACTTGGGGTTGAAGGAGAGCCCGGAGTCGCTGAAGGGCTTGCAGCCTTTCGTGTTGGCCTTGGGGTAGACGACGACCCCGTGCATGGTGCCGCCGTACTGCGGCATGCCGAAGTTGCCGATGGCGCACTCGTAGACGCCCCGGAGCGCGGCGGGGGAGGTCACCCGCAGGCTGTTCTTCTCCACCACGAACCTCCCCTCCGCCACGGTGATGAGCGCGAGCGCCAGGAGAAGAAGCAGGGCGCACCGCCACCATCGCGCCGGCGACGTCCGTCCCATCTCCGTCCGCTCGATCGATCCCTCCGATCGTGATCACCAGGGGACAACAGCACGAGGAGGGTGGCGGTGTGACGGATGGATCGATCAGAAAGGTTGGTTTACGTGCGATTTGGGGGTGTGATCGATGGGGTGGCTTGTGTGCGGAAAAGGCGAGCGTGGCTTGGCTGCGAAGGATGGATTTGACCGGGGGTTGGGAGGGAGAGGCCGAGCGAGCGAGCAGTGGCGTTGTCTATGTGCCTCTGCGGCATGGAGTGTGAGATCTAGAGCGGGAGGGCGAGGTACGTGGCGGCCTCCTCGTCTCGTGTGGGGGTCGGAACGAACGCTTCCAAGGCGCGCGCTGGTTTAGCCGTGGAAGCAAATTAAAGCCACTTCTCCCGCCTTTTCGTTACGTGTTTCTGTCCGTGTCCGTGAGTGGTGACGAGGAAAAGAGGTTGTGTTTTTGGACGCTGTCGTGCATCACCGGCGTGACGCATCGGCCAGCGTCTGCTGAGCGTGCATTAGCGGATCAGAGTGAGCGGAGACGAGGCTGCTGTGCTGCTCTGTCCAAGTGAGACGAAATCCATGCATGGTTATAGCTCGCCGTGGACGTGAAGATTGAGTGTCGATTGTCACGTCTCCATCGGACGGTCCATATCTAACGACACACTAGGCATGCATGAGCGGCGTGAGGCTCCGGCCAGGACTTGCTCGGAGTTTGGTTCGTCTTGCGCCACTTTGTTAGCTCATGAAGTCATTTTTCGCATCTATTTAAAAAAAAGGTCATTTTTCGCATCTAGAGGGCCGAGTTTCGGGTGTTTTGGTTGGCCTGGAAAATGATGTCTCAAATCGGCTTAAAAGTTAGCTCTGGAGGCACAACCAATTTGGATACTCGCAGCGGGACATGCGCTGACGCGCACAAAGTGAACACACAGATGCACACATGGTGTTGTATTGTGATCCAAATTCATTTTAAAGGGAGGCTAACTTGTGACGAGCGGAACGAGCCTGTCGCCGGTAGGCTTGGGCCAGTACGGATCGATGTCACCGCTTATATATACATATTGTAAGCCGCCAGCTAGGGTTGATCAGAATATGAGGTATCCCACGGCGTTTGTAAACACTCCCCCGATATAGTGAAGTTTTGCTGGCTAGCGCCCGAGGTTTTTACCTCTCTTTATTGGAGAGGGGTTTCCACGTTAATCTTGTGCCCCTGCGTGTGTTCTTGTTTCGTTCTTCGTTATTTGCTTATCGCGTTTATAACACATGGGATAGCGGGAGACATCATGACACATTGAAAACCCACGTCATAAATTTCATCACCGCGCACGCTCCCCTCCCATTCGCTCTTTCACACTCGCCCTCTCCTCTCTCTCTCTCTCTCTCTCTCTCTCTCTCTCTCTCTCTCTCTCTCTCTCTCTCTCTCTCTTCTCGACGTTGGTGGTGCATTGCAACCGGTAGATCAAAGACCACGGTTGCGATGGTGGAAGACAAGGAAATCGAAGCCCTTTGATGGCAAGTCATCATCCACACCAACGCTTGCGTATTTCCCCCTGGTTCAAGTACCACTTCCGAATGTCCATGCTTAGTCGTGCCACACATTGTAGGTTTGTCGTGAGATGGTTAATTATAAATCGATAGGCTCCATTATGCTCGTTCTTATTCTTATGTTATGATCGGGTCCCTATTAAGCCTCTACTAGACTAGTCTGTTGGTTAACAATGGTTAAGGTTTCCAAATTGTGGGTGACAACAAGGACTTCAGGGCTAACGGCGCTGCTCCCCACCACTTAGTGTGTCCTATGTCGCGTTGTACTCGGGTGTGGCCTCTTTGGGCTTGTATCAAACTCTATGTACCAATGCATCGAAACACAATCTATTGCGTTTCCTTAAAAAAGCACGTGAAGCTCAAAGGTAGACACTAGATGCCTTGTAGATGGAGAGAGGGGCGCCGGCGATTCTTGAGACATTGACTCTATACCATGTCAATCTACATGCAGAAGCCAACACTATGCTTTCATCTTAACCAAGGTTGTGTGCATCCATAGTTGGTGCAGAGGTCGAGAAGTGAAACTCTCCCCATTTTAGGACAACAACTCTTGTGTCCCTTGCATCGCCTCCTTCCAGGGGCGACCGGGGACAAACACTAGCCGCCCCCAACCACCACCCTCCTCCCTTCCCCTCACCTTGTCTACCCCAGAGGCGGCCGCAGGGAAACCCCACGCACCGCCCATGAAGGGAACGACCTCGTGGTCGTGGCGCAGTAGGAGGGGAGAAGCACTCGACGGTGATTTGGAGCAAAGATAAGACCAACTGCGGTTGCCTCTCTTGGCGACACTACGTCACTCTGGTGGCTTTGTGGGGACAACTTTCTCGTCATTGTGGTCTGCTTCCACTACACTTCAGTTGCTTCCGGGGAAACCCTATGTCTAGGTATCTCAGATCGGACAACGACGAAGCTACTGGCATCTTTCACCTTCATGAGGGTGTTGGTTTTGGGAGCAGTTGCCAGATGGGGGAGCTAGGAGGTGGAATGGTGTGCTTATACAATGTTGAAGTTGGCGAGTCTCAGCAACGTGGTGCAGCGGGGTCTCATTGATGGTGGCGATGTAATGGACTTGCACAGGGTGGGGGCGTTGTCTGGCGCAGTGGTGGTGTCAATGCCAAGCCTGCCATGGACTATGCGGAGCTCTACCGTGAAGATAGACCAACAGTTAATGGAGGTAACAGCTTCTAAAGCGAGAGCACGAGGTTATCATGAAGTTTCAGCTACACCGGTTGTGTCCTCTTGTTTTTCCATAGTGTGACTGAGTGATGGCCCCGGTGCCTGATTAGCTGATGGGGCGTTGGTTTCTATTTTTCGGGCATAAGACCCTAACGACATGTTTCTTCACCCATTGTCCGGTTTGTAAGTGTTGAGTGGTGGCTTCAGTTTTTGTGATGTATGCCTTTGTCAGATCTTTGTTGAATAAAATTAATAGCTCGAAATTTTGCACTATTATACTATTACTCATATGGTCACTCATTTCATGCTCCAGCTAGATACACATATGTCTATTTTGTGTACTTATGAATTTTTGTTCACTTTCATATGAGCATCACATATTTAGTAGTTTTAGTAGGATTTTATTACTTTTCCCTTGTCTTTTACTTTTTTTAGGTGTTATGGACAATCATGGAAAAAAGAAGGCAAAAGGACCCAGAGGGTACAATATGGGAGAATTACAAGCACCAGACTTAGCCATATGAGAGGTGTAGGAAAAGTGATACTTTACCAAGATCTTATATTTAAGATCTAAGGCCATGGTGTTGTATCCCTCTTCCATACAAGCTCAACGAGCTAAAGAAAACCTAAATCAGAGTCTGTATGAAGAAATGGCGAGCAAAATACGAAATCAACGGAAGGTTTGGCAACCATTTGTACGGGCAGACGCCGCCCATACCATACGTCCGTACGGGACTCCGTCGGCTCCATTTTGTCAAATGGAACAACATTTGTGAAGGCCCGATGGGCATATTCGTCTCCTAGCTCTGTCGGTTCGTGAAACCGACCTTCGGCGCCTATATAAAGAGGGGAGGAGTCAAGGATAGGCACAATTCATCCACGCCCTAGGGGCGGATCCCTTCCGCTCCGCCGCCACTGTCTCCACAACCGCCGCCTCCATCACCATCTCCACCAACACATAACAGAAGTAGGAGGCTAGAATCTTGAAGGCAACGCATCGATCTTCATCAACATCATCATCAACGTCTTCACCGTGATCCCCTTCGTCTACTTGGTTGTAATTCAAACCTTAGTGTGGATCTTCACTAGTATTCGATTGTACACTCATATCCCATCCATATTATTCTATGATGTTGATCCCCTTCATGTATGAGTAGTTTCTTTGTTCTTGGGGAGATTTGGAGAAACCCTAGTAATAGTATGATGTGAATTAAATATGATCTATAAACTTTGTATAATGATTGTGTGTTTGTTCTTTCTCTTGATGTTATGTGAAGTGCACCACATAATATTTGCCTCCAGGACAAGAGAGGGAATTACACTTTGAAGTATGTTAGTGTGTACGGCGGGCAGTGACATACCATGTGCGGCGCACTATCATATGTAAAAGGGGGATAATGAGGGACTCATTATGCTTGCGTCAATAATCTTGAGGAAACCCTTAATTGTGATGGATCAATAGGTGGCTTGCTGAAGGTCATTGCAGTGGTTATTAGGAGATGTACTAGTACATCTTATTACCGATCTCTCCCTATACATAACGTATACAAAAACATAGTTCATCCTAATCATAAGTAGTACCAATACTAGTGGTGGAACCTACACTCCTTGAAAACCCCTCAACCATATCACAAACACACCATCAACACTCTCTAACTTTAGTTTACATTTATTATCTACTTGCTTTTATGTACTTCAAACTCTTAAATATTTGCCATCTTAGCAACCTATAGTATAGGCTATTTCCAAACCACAGTTTGGGTGTGAACGTGGCTGCGCATGACAACGTAGTTGCGGGATTATGTTTATAGTCATTTGCAAAGTGTAAGAGCAAGATCTATAACCCTTGTTTTGTGTGTTTGATAACAACACTCGAACAATTCTAACCGTGCACAAAGATTATCTTTGATGGATTTGTAGGTGTACGGTGCCCTCGCTGAACACACTATGATCGGAAGACTGAAGCATAGATCTTAGGTTTTCTGGTTTTGTGTGTGTGTCGTGAGGTAACATGGTAGGAGAGGAAAAGAGGAAAAAGCTGTTTTAGCCATAGCGGTACTACCGGTACCAGCAGCGGTAGTACCGCTACCCTCATCGGTACCGCTCTGAGCTACCGCTCTGAGGATTGCACACGAGATTGTCCCACAGAACAAGTTACGGTACCTTGAGCGGTAGTACCGCTTACAAGCGGTAATACCGCCCACGGTACCGCTCAAGTACCGTAACATGTTACGGCAGTACCGCTCTGGTACCGCTTCGGTACCGCTTTGGATCCAGTAAGGTCTGGACCCTATTGCGGTACCTCAAGCGGTACCGCGAGCGGTAGTACCGCAATGTGTCCACGTGGACAAGTTCTGTAGGGATTCGAACTCAGAGCGGTAGTACCGCTTCCTAGAAGCGGTAGTACCGCTTGTGCAAAAACAGCACATAACGGTTGGATTTGGAGGGACCTATAAAAAGGCCCCTTCTTCTCCAGCCCGAATTTAGCTCTTCTCTCTCTCTCTCTCCTCCATTGTTGCTGAGCTCAAACTTAGTGGATCTCTCTCCCTACCCAATCAATCTTGCTCATACTTTGAGGAGTGGTGGAGGAGACCCCGATCTATCGTTCTACCGAGAGAAATTTCACCAATTCATGGTAGTCCTTAGTGGATATTGGTGGTAGAGTTCCTATTGTGGAATCTTGGAAGAAGTGCATCCATGGAGGCTAGCTTGGTGTTGTACTAGCTCCATGGGTTGTTGGGAGCCTCCTTGTGGTGTGGAGCTCGCCCCAACCTTGTGAAGGAATCACCGCCTCGACCGGTGCCTTAGTGGAGAAGGGGGAGCACCTTTGTGGAGCTCTCTCGAGGAAGAAGGTGAGGCCTTCCTTCGTGGTGTGGCCGTCTAGTCTCTTGTGTGAGGCTAGCACCTCCTCAATGCAGACGTACTCCCTTTTGTGGGAGGAACTGCGGGAAACAAACCTCGCCTCGTCTCCGCGCCCTCCGGTTGTCCCGCTCCTTACTCTTACTATCTTGTGATTGTTCCTTTGCTTGTTGTACTTGTCTAGGATCATTGTAGGAACACCGCCATCGCTAAAGCTATCATATTTATCTTCCGTTGCACTAAAAATTGAAAAAGACTAAAACTTGACGTAGCGCCCATTCACCCCCCCCTCTTGTTCGCTACGATCCATTCAATTGGTATCAGAGCAAGGTTTTCTTGCTCGGGCTTTACCGCCTAAGAAATGGCCGAACAAGAGAATGGAGAGAATGGGTTCCTTCCCGGTGAGCAATCACCTCCACCATCAATTGTCGATAGCACTCCGGCTACTTTGGATGACCTCAAGAAATTGGAGTCATCCATTGCATCTCAATTGAAGGCTATGATGATGGAGTTGATTGCTCCCAAATCAACCCCCAAGGCAAGTGTCGATGTTCCTCCACCACAAGTCAACACCCTTCATCTTGTTGATTTTGTCGCGCAATCGACAAAACCACCTCGAGAAGGGGAACTTGAGGACATTGGCACTTCATCAAAAGGGAAGGATGAATCACCGGTTGAGGGACAATTAGGAGGTTATCATGCGGTACCCCCACCAAGTGATTACTCCCTAAATGTCCCAATACCCATGCCTCGCATCTTGGCTCATGGCTCACCACCGCTACTTGAATTCAATAACTTTAAAAATTGGCAATTCTTGATGAAATCTTATGTGCACAGCGCGTCTACCGAGCTTTGGCGCATCATTAAGGAAGGCTATTCACCAAGAGACCCAAAGAACTTGACAAGAAGAGAGGTCGTGGATGGTCAACTCAACACCACTGCCATCTATATGATTCACATGGCCATCACGCCCAAGGATTGCACTCATATCCGCTCGCTCAAGAACGCCAAGGAAGCATGGGATAAACTTGACAAGCTCTTCCTCGGGAATGAGAGCATCCAAAGCTCTCGTTTCAATGAAGTGAACAACATGGCCATATCTAAAGAGAATGTGGAAGACCGTGTTGCTCGCACCCACAATACTCGCAAGCCCAACTTTGCATTGAAAATGAAGGACTATGGAGCTAGTGAAAGCCATGTGGATCCCATTGAGTGGAGTCCGGATGATCTCAAGGCCGAATATCATGAACACATGGCTCGTGCCATCAAGAGTTTTTGGAATGAATACAAGAGACGAAGCTCCATACAATTTTGCTACAATTGTGGCGACACAAGGCACCTTGTTGCGGAGTGTATCTATGAGAGAAAAAAGAGATCATCTTGCTACAATTGTGGTGACAAAAGGCACCTTGTTGCGGAATGTATCTATGAGAGAAGGGACGAAAATGATGGAATGCTCGTGCAAGAGCGGGTTTAGATCTCTCTCTAAAGGGCTCTCCAAGCTTTCCTCCAACAAGGACGTCATCAAGATCTCCTCCACCGAGAAGTCTAGAACAAACATGCGAGGAGATCAAGACCATTTGGTGGACAAGCTCAAGGCAAAGAAGTGTTATCTTGAAGAAAATCATGAAAGGTCTCTTGAGGATGTTGCAACCTTTGCCAAGAAGAAAGGAGATGAAGGTCCTAATTCATGTTGTGACAAGCTCTTTGACGAAGTTTGCCTCTTGAGAAGACACAATGCAAAATTCTTGGAAGTCATCTCAACTCAAGAGAAGACCTTGAATGAATACTATCACTTGAGTAAAGAGAAGGTGCAATGTTGTGATCACGAAGAAGAGATTGCCACTCTAAAGAAACACGAGGCCAAGCTATTTGAAGTGAATAAGAGGCAAAATGAATCCTTGTTGGAATGGAACCGTTTGAGCAAAGACATTGCCTCTTTGGAGAAACACAAATGTTTACTCTTAAGAAGAAATTCTCTTCTTGAGGAAGCTCTATTGGATCACGAAGATGAAGTTAACCACTTGAAGTCCGAGATTGAGAGTCTCCAAGTCCAAGTCCAATTCTTGGAAGGAGTCATTGAAGCCTATGGGGACTTATGCAATGAAGGAGGAGTGGCAATCATGCCAAGGAAGATCGAGAGAGAAAGAAGGATCAATGAAAAGAAGAATGTGAAGATAGGGCCCATTGAAAAATGGGCTCCTATCTCCAACTCTTGATCCATGAAGAACCTTGTTTTCGGAGATGCTTATTGGGTGGTCAACCTTGGAGCCACAAGTCTTATGTCTGGAAGCAAGGAATTTTTTGTCGTCATCAAGTCACTTATCTCTATCTTTCTCATGGCGTCAACACAAGCGAGCTTAAAGGTATTGGAGCCTTGACAAGGTGGTGACCAAGTCCTATATTGTCAAGACTCTTGCATTTGATTTCTTTGTTCATTGCGTTACACTCTTGGGTCTTTTGTACCTACTATAATGAACATGTTGTGGTTCTCTTGTGGATCTAGTCTCTTCAAGAGACCACGGTCTAGGGCTAATGGAATTTGCTTCCTTGTGTAGAGATCGTGTTTTGTAGGAATTGTGTTGAAGAAAATGAACCGTGAAGTTTGTCAAACAAGCTCAATGCAAGTTCTATAACATGATCCTTGCAAGAAGAAGCAACAATGGATTGGAGTTCAAGCTCAAATTTTCGGATATCTTCATTGGTAAAGAAGGAATCAATCTTTTACTCCTAGCCACATTCTTACCCCAACCTCATGGGGTGCCGGAAGTGAGAAAGAAACCTTAGTTGGAAACACTTAAACATGATGATGGAGCATGAGTCTATTGTGTGGTTTGTGGTATTGAGTGATGAGACCTTTCGATGGATATGATAGTTCTTTGGAGGAGGCGAAGTGCTTCTTGTGAGAAAGGAGATGCAATTCCCCCGGTTACCATAGGAAGGATGGGTGTTGGCACTTGCCGATCTCAAAAGATACCTTCTATGAGTACCGGGGAAGGACGAAGTTCCACCCATGTGGAGCCATCTACACCACAAGGCCAAGACTCTTCCTTTGGACAACTAAGTGCTATATCACCTCTTCCACAACCTAAAGTTCGGCATCAACAACGATGAGGGTCAAGGCGAGGACCTAAACCATGATGAAGATTAAGGGACCACACAAGAATCTATCCTATTGGTCCATTCTCGCCGGGGTGCTAAAGCGTCAAGACTCCTTCATGACTCAAGCAAAGTACAAGGCATACTCAAAAGCAAGATATGAAGGGGTCCAACGGTATAGCAACCCCAAGCACCTAGAGCATCAATACTTCCTTAATGAGCCCGACAAAGCAATGGACTCATTCTCTACCGGCCAAGGTTTGCTTCTCTACCCTTGTGCTTCTCATTCGGACGTCGTGTCAAGAGTGGATGATATCACTTTTGTACTACATGTCTAGATGTAAAGCACGCACGAATATAGGGGAGTGCGGTTTAAACTTATTGAGCTATCCCTCCCCCCATAATGCATAAAGAAACCCAAAACATATGCTATTCGTCAACTAAGTGACTAATGAGCTTCATGTTGAGTTGTAGCCGTGAATCCTAGATATATCTACGCGATCTCACACTACTAAACTTTTACACGGTGTCTTCGTCCACCAAACCTCCTCCTCAAGGAGTTTTTGTTCCTTTTGTTTTCTTTTCTCTTCTTGTTTTTGTTTTTCGTTTCGTCTTTTCTCTTTGTTTCTTCATGGGAGATTCACCCAAGCTTGGCTTTTCTTGCTTTGATTCTTGCAAGCTTGGTTGGGTAGTACCTTAACAGTTCCGCCGTCTAATCCTAAGCCATGATCTATCTCTTGAGCCAACTCAGTCTAAAAGCACAAGTCTACACCAAAATCTGAGGTTTTTGAATTTGGAGGACGGTACTACCGCTTCTCAGGATGGTACTACCGCTCTGGGGCAGTTATCTGACGAAACTGAACAATTATCCCCAGAACGGTACTACCGCTCTAAGTACCGGGTCAGTACCGGTAAGCGGTACTACCGCTTGCATCTTTTGACATGAGGTACCGGTTGGGGTCGGGTTTCACCCCAAATCACCACAACTCCTCTTCCACCTCAAGTCAACAGCTTCTCCAAGCTCAAGACCTCGAGGAGATCGGCCCCGATCTCCTTTTCCAGCCACCGCCAGCCAAATCTCCTCCGTGGAGAAGCTTCCCCACCCCCTTCTCCGCCATGTCCTCCGGAGCACCTAGGACCCGTGGTGGCAAGGTCAAGCCACCCTCTCGTCGTCATCGAGATGAAGACGAGCAAGAGGAGATTGTACCAGCAAGAACCACCAAGCGACAGAGGGAAACAGCAGCGGGCACAAGGGGCCCACAAAAATCAATGGTTGACATCAAGAAAGGCCAATTCATGGAAATTCGAGGGGCCAATCCTTATTTGCTACCAAGAAATGCTCGTCAATGCCCCAATCACTTCTTTCATCATGTCAACCAAGAGAGGATCTACAATGAGGTCTATGGGGCCAAGGAGTTCAAATGTTGCCCCCAATACTCCATCGGCATGGACAAGCTCAACTCCAACCTCGAGTATTTCGGAGAAGCTCTTGAGATTTGTGAAGAACAAGGATCGACACCTCCGATGACCTTCTCTCACAACTACTCAAAGGAGGTGATATGCCAATTCTACGCCACAGCAGTTTTCCTTGAGGATGAAGGAGGTTTTCGCTCGTTGAAATGGATGACTAGGGAGCATGTGATGGAGGCTACGTGGGAGGAGTTTGCTAGAGGTATTGGATATGAGCTTAATGACTATGACACCAACATCTTCAAGATTCACCTTCAGCCCAAGCCAATGGCCAAAGAGAAGATGGCCGACCTCTACATTCCCGGAAGGATGTTGTGTGGAAGTGCTTACCACCTCCTCCTCGTCTACGACATCATGAATCGGATCTATCGCAGCACCATCAACCCCAAGCACACCAACCATGATGAAGTGCATGGGTTTCTTGTGAACCTTCTTGTGCGTACTCATGAGATGAGGGGCCGCGGAAAGCAATTGGACATCATGGATTACATTTGGCATGAGATGCGTGATTGTGCATTTCTTCGCAAGCTCCCTCAATATGCCCCCTACATTATGAGACTCATTTGCCTAAAGTGGGAACAAGCGGGCCGTGGAGATCTTCTTGAGCAATTCCGTCCCAACATCACTATCCATAAGGAGAAGAGCCCCCTTGTCAAGAAGCATGACCCTCCAAGGTATGGCAAGAATGCTCCCAAGGACAAGGATGAAGACGAAGCCGATAGTGATGATTCCGACTATGTGCCCAACTCCGTCAAGACAAAGGGCCTCTTTGCCAAGCTCACCGCTCGCCTCAAGAAGTCCTTTTGCTTCAAGAGGGACCATGAAGATAGGATGTATCAAGCTCACCATGACAACAAGAAGATCCGCCAACGCCAAAAGGCGATGATGAGGCATATGCAGCTTCCTGTCTCTGAGGGCTCCGAGGACAACATCACTCCTCCCGGTGAGTGGAAGTCCAAGCTTACTTGGTCAAGTTCCGAGGACTCCATCCCCGAGCACATTGTTCGTCCATCTCCACCACCTCATGGCAAGGGTCTTGCTCAAGATGGAGACGATGATGATGAAGACGAAGATGAAGAGGAGGAAGATGTTGAGGACATGTGTGATGAGGATGAAGATGAAGACGACGAGGATGATGATGACGAGTGATCCCTGATGCGTGTAGTTGACACGTCCGTTGGGAACCCCAAGAGGAAGGTGTGATGCGCACAGTAGCAAGTTTCCCTCAGTAAGAAACCAAGGTTTAATCGAACCAGTAGGAGTCAAGAAGCACGTTGAAGGTTGATGGTGGCGGAATGTAGTGCGGCGCAACACCAGGAATTCCGGCGCCAACGTGGAACCTGCACAACACAATCACAGAACTTTTCCCCAACGTAACAGCGAGGTTGTCAATCTCACCGGCTTGCTGTAAACAAAGGATTAGATGTATAGTGTGGTTGATGATGGTTGTTTGTAAAGAACAGTAAAGAACAATTGCACTAGATTGTATTTCAGATGTAAAGAATAGGACCGGGGTCCACAGTTCACTAGTGGTGTCTCTCCCATAAGATAGCAGATGTTGGGTGAACGAATTACAGTTGGGAAATTGACAAATAAAGAAGGCATAATAGCAAATAGAAGATCTTGATCATTGATGTCTACGTTCCCCCTCCTTTCCTGTAGACAGTGTTGGGCCTCCAAGAGCAGAGGTTTGTAGAACAGCAGCAAGTTTCCCTTAAGTGGATACCCAAGGTTTATCGAACTCAGGGAGGAAGAGGTCAAAGATATCCCTCTCATGCAACCCTGCAACCACAAAGCAAGAAGTCTCTTGTGTCCCCAACACACCAAATAGGTGCACTAGTTCGGCGAAGAGATAGTGAAATACAGGTGGTATGAATATATATGAGCAGTAGCAACGGTGCCGTGAAAATAGCTTGCTGGCGTGTAGTTGATGGTGGTAGTATTGCAGCAGTAGTAACGCGATAGAAACAAGTAAACAAGCAGTAGTAACTCAGCGGTATTTAGGAACAAGGCCTAGGGATTACACTTTCACTAGTGGACACTCTCAACATTGATCACATAACAGAATAGATAAATGCATACTCTACACTTTTGTTGGATGATGAACACATTGCGTAGGATTACACGAACCCTCAATGCCGGAGTTAACAAGCTCCACAATAATGCTCATATTTTAGTAACCTTTAGTGTAAGATAGATCAAAAGACTAAACCAAGTACTAGCATAGCATGCACACTTGTCACCTTCATGCATATGTAGGAGGAATAGATCACATCAATATTATCATAGCAATAGTTAACTTCGCAATCTACAAGAGATCATGATCATAGCATAAACCAAGTACTAACACGGTGCACACATCGTCACCTTTGCACACGTGCGGGAGGAATAAAACTACTTTAATAACACATCACTAGAGTAGCACATAGATAAATTGTGATACAAACACATTGCAATCATAAAGAGATATAAATAAGCACCTCACTATGCCATTCAACGGTGAATAAGTATTCTGTGAAATATAGCCTAAGAGACCCACACGGTGCACACACTCGTCACCTTTACACACGTGGGACAAGGAGTCTCCCGGAGATCACATAAGTAAAACTCACTTGACTAGCATAATGACATCTAGATTACAAGCATCATCATATGAATCTCAATCATGTAAGGCAGCTCATGAGATTATTGTATTGAAGCACATAGGAGAGAGATGAACCACATAGCTACCGGTACAGCCCCGAGCCTCGATGGAGAACTACTCCCTCCTCATGGGAGCGGCAGCGGTGATGAAGATGGCGGTGGAGATGGCAGCGGTGTCGATGGAGAAGCCTTCCGGGGGCACTTCCCCGCTCCGGCAGGGTGCCGGAACAGAGACTCCTGTCCCCCAGATCTTGGCTTCGCGATGGCGGCGGCTCTGGAAGGTTTTCCCGTATCGTGGTTCTTCGCCTCAGGGTTTTCGATCCAGGGGCTTTATATAGGCGAAGAGGCGGCGCAGGAGGGCTGACAGGGGGATCACACCATAGGGCGGCGCGGCCCCCCCTCTGGCCGCGCCAGCCTATGGTTTGGTGGGCCTGTGGCCCCCCTCTGACCTCTCTGGTGTGTTCTGGATGCTTCCGGGGATTCTAAGATCTTTGGCGTTGATTTCGTCCGATTCCGAGAATATTTCGTTACTAGGATTTCTGAAACCAAAAACAGCAGAAAACAGGAACTGGCACTTCGGCATCTTGTTAATAGGTTAGTTCCAGAAAATGCACAAATATGACATAAAGTGTTCATATAACATGTAGAAATCATCAATAATGTGGCATGGAACACAAGAAATTATCGATACGTCGGAGACGTATCAGCATCCCCAAGCTTAGTTCGCTCGTCCCGAGCGGGTAAAACGATAACACGGATAATTTCCGGAGTGACATGCCATCATAATCTTGATCATACTATTTGTAAAGCATATGTAGTGAATGCAGCGATCAAAACAATATATATGACATGAGTAAACAAGTGAATCATATAGCAAAGACTTTTCATGAATAGCACTTCAAGACAAGCATCAATAAGTCTTGCATAAGAGTTAACTCATAAAGCAATAATTCAAAGTAAAGGTATTGAAGCAACACAAAGGAAGATGAAGTTTCAGCGGTTGCTTTCAACTTATAACATGTATATCTCATGGATAATTGTCAATGCAAAGCAATATAACAAATGCAATATGCAAATATGTAAGAATCAATGCACAGTTCACACAAGTGTTTGCTTCTTGAGATGGAGAGAAATAGGTGAACCGACTCAACAATGAAAGTAAAAGAATGGTCCTCCATAGAGGAAAAGCATCGATTGCTATATTTGTGCTAGAGCTTTGATTTTGAAAACATGAAACAATTTTGTCAACGGTAGTAATAAAGCATATGCATCATGTAAATTATATCTTATAAGTTGCAAGCCTCATGCATAGTGTACCAATAGTGCCCGCACCTTGTCCTAATTAGCTTGGACTACCCGGATTATCACCGCAATACATATGCTTTAACCAAGTTTCACAAAGGGGTACCTCTATGCCGCCTCGTACAAAGGTCTAAGGAGAAAGCTCGCATTTGGATTTCTCGCTTTTGATTATTCTCAACTTAGACATCCATACCGGGACAACATAGACAACGAGATAATGGACTCCTCTTTTAATGCTTTAAGCATTTGACAACAATTAATTCTTTTCTCATTAGAGACTTGAGGATATTTGTCCAAAACTGAAACTTCCACCATGAATCATGGCTTTAGTTAGCGGCCCAATGTTCTTCTCTCACAATATGCATGCTCAAACCATTCAACTCAGTGTAGATCGCCCTTACTTCGGACAAGACGAACATGCATAGCAACTCACATGAAATTCAACAATGAGTTGATGGCGTTCCCCGGTAAACATGGTTATCGCACAACAAGCAACTTAATAAGAGATAAAGTGCATAATTACATATTCAATACCACAATAGTTTTTAAGCTATTTGTCCCATGAGCTATATATTGCAAAGGTGAATGATGGAATTTTAAAGGTAGCACTCAAGCAATTTACTTTGGAATGGCGGGAAAATACCATGTAGTATAGGTAGGTATGGTGGACACAAATGGCATAGTGGTTGGCTCAAGTATTTTGGATGCATGAGAAGTATTCCCTCTCGATACAAGGTTTAGGCTAGCAAGGCTTATTTGAAACAAACACAAGGATGAACCGGTGCAGCAAAACTCACATAAAAGACATATTGAAAACATTATAAGACTCTACACCGTCTTCCTTGTTGTTCAAACTCAATACTAGAAATTATCTAGACCTTAGAGAAACCAAATATGCAAACCAAATTTTAGCATGCTCTATGTATTTCTTCATTAATGGGTGCAAAGCATATGATGCAAGAGCTTAAACATGAGCACAACAATTGCCAAGTATCACATTACCCAAGACATTTATAGCAATTACTACATGTATCATTTTCCAATTCCAACCATATAACAATTTAACGAAGGAGAAACTTCGCCATGAATACTATGAGTTAAGAACACATGTGTTCATATGAACCAGCGGAGCGTGTCTCTCTCTCACACAAGCATGATGTAATCCAATTTATTCAAACAAAAACAAAAACAAAAGCACACAGACGCTCCAAGTAAAGCACATAAGATGTGACCGAATAAAAATATAGTTTCAAGAGAAGGAACCTGATAATTTGTCGATGAAGAAGGGGATGCCTTGGGCATCCCCAAGCTTAGACGCTTGAGTCTTCTTGATATATGCAGGGGTGAACCACCGGGGCATCCCCAAGCTTAGAGCTTTCACTCTTCTTGATCATAGTATATCATCCTCCTCTCTTGACCCTTGAAAACTTCCTTCACACCAAACTTCTCATAAACTTCATTAGAGGGGTTAGTACATAATCAAAAACTCACATGTTCAGAGGTGACACAATCATTCTTAACACTTCTGGACATTGCTCAAAGCTACTGGAGTTTAATGGAACAAAGAAATCCATCCCACATAGCAAAAGAGGCAATGCGAAATAAAAGGCAAAATCTGTCAAAACAGAACAGTCCGTAAAGACGAATTTCTAATAAATACTTCCGTTGCTCAAATCAGAAAACTCAAAACTAATGAAAGTTGCGTACATATCTGAGGAACACGCACGTAAATTGGCATATTTTTTTGATTTTTCTACAGAGAGAAAATCCCAGATTCGTGACAGATAGAAATCTGTTTCTGCGCAGAAATCCAAATCTAGTATCAACCTTCGATTAGAGGCTTCACTTGGCACAACCAAACACAAAACTAAGATAAGGAGAGGTTGCTACAGTAGTAAACAACTTCCAAGACACAAAATAAAAACAAATTACTGTAGCAAAATAACACATGGGTTATCTCCCAAGAAGTTCTTTCTTTATAGCCATTAAGATGGGCTCAGCAGTTTTAATAATCCATTCGCGGGAAATAGTATTTGAAGCAAAAGAGAGCTTCAAGAGGCAAATTCAAAACAAATTTAAGTCTAACATGCTTCCTATGAATAGGAATCTTGTACACAAATGAATTCATGAAGAACAAAGTGACAAGCATAAGAGGATAAAACACGAGTAACTTCAAGATTCTCAACATAAAGAGGGGAAACTTAATATTATTAAGATGCATATAACCATATTTCCCTCTCTCATAATAACTTTCAGTAGCATCATTGATGAAATCCACAATATACCCATCACTTAAAACATTCTTATCATGGTTCATATGCATAGAAGTATCATTAAATTTGGCATAAGAAGAGTTATTCTCATTAATAGTAATTGGAGCAAGATTATTATCAAGAATTTGAACATGGTAAACAAGTTGCCTATTAAGGGGATTGTTTTTGGTAATCCAATCATGACTATGACAAGTTTCATAAGGATAGTTAGAACCTATATCATAGCATTCTTTATAATAATCATTAGAGATCGGAGGCATAGTGTCATCATAAGAAATAGAATAGTTATCCTTCATAATCGGTTTATCTGTGTCCACACCATTATTGTTATTAGAAGGAGATGTATCAAGAACATAATGACCAGTAGCTAAAGAATTTGCAAACACCTCTTCCCCAAGCTTAGAGCTTTCTATATCATTATGGGAGGAAGCATGGATAGTACTGACACTATGGCAATTACTATCCTCATCATTTTCAGAATTAGTTTCCCAGAGATTTGCAATATCAAAAGTAGTGTGCTCATTCAAATCATGATTGCTTATGTATGTAAAGGGCATAGGAAGATCATCATATTCAGATTCATTATCACAATAATCATTAGGAGCAACATACTTACGGTTACCTATTGTTATCTCATATACGCGGGGATATGATGTCACCTCTTTCTTTTTATTCCCCTTCTTCTTCTTCTTCTTCTTCTTCTTCTTCATTCCCTTCTTCTTCTTTTCTCTTCCTTCTCCTCGTTCCCTTCTTCAGGAAGAAGAGGCTTGAAGGGTGGCTTGTCCGCATAACCTGATTTACTTTCGAAACAATAGAAGAAACTTGGGAGGATCCCTCCTTTTCGTTAATTAGTTGAAAACACACAGCGGTCCTATCATATTTTGGCAAGGTGTCATCTTCTAAAATATTTTGTATGTAAGTATTTGTATGGCTATTATCAATGCAATAAGAAAAACACCCATGCAGGACATCATCAATATCAAGATCACTCATATGTAACAAAGAGATTTTTCTCGACAGGTTCTTCACACCCCAAAAATAAAGTAAGTTCATCATGCTGATTAGGAGTAATTTCATCATCACAATACAAATTTGCAGCACTCATTGGGTTCAAATTATCATTGGAGGAGCATTGAAAATTAAAATGACCCACTTCATGGCAAACTTCACAAATAAAAGGATAGAGGGCACAAACTTTTTTACCAAGATCATCTAGAGCCCTAAACCACTTTCTAGTTTTTTCATTAGCATGATGGATACAATATTCATCTTTGATTTGATTAATTCCACAAGGTCTATGTATTCCACAAAAATTAACATGCTTATAGGAAATAGCATTCTTAGGAGTTTGAGCATGCTTATTGTAATAATTAACAACAATTTCATTCTTCATGCAAGCCTCTTTAAAAGGTTCATGATACTTATCAAAATTCTTTTTAGGCAATTCAAAATGAGAAGCAAAGGCTTTATAAAGATTTGCAGCAACTTGAGAGTCAAGACCATAAGTAGCACTCATATTTCGAAATTTATCGGTATCCATAAAAGCTTCAATGCATTCATAATCATAATTTATACCTGACTCTTTACCTTTGTCGTTCTCCCATCCTTCGGCGTTGTCCTCAATCCGATCAAGAAGATCCCACCTAGCTTCAACCTCCTTGCTTGTGAAAGATCCCTCCGAACGGGCATCCGAGATAGTCCTTGTGTTGTCCCGAAAGTCTCGCATAAAAATTGTTAACAATAACATTACGGGGGAGCTCATGAATGGGACATTTGAGCATTAGAGATTTCAATCTCCCCCACGCTTGAGAAATACTCTCTCCATCACGAGGATAAAAGTTATAAATATAATTCCTATCAATATGCACTTCATGCGGAGGATAAAATTTAGAATAAAAGAGAGATGCAATTTCCTCCCAACCAAGAGAATGCCTATTCTCCAACAATTTATACCAATGCGCCGCTTTACCGGACAGATGAAACAGAGAATAGCTTCTTCCTCACTTCATCCATAGAGATACCTGCACACTTGAATAACCCGCATAATTCGTGCAAAAACAGTAAATGATCTCTAGGATGGACAGTTCCATCCCCTTTATAGTGGTTATCCATAACACGTTCAATAATTTTCATGGGTATTTTATACGGAATACTTTCAGCAGGTGGATTTAAAATATCAGAAGCATTATTAGAGTTATCGCATATGGGAGATAAAGCATTATCGGAACAAATTTTCTCCCCTAAAGATGGGAAGCTAAAAAGACCACAAAAACTAGCTTCCCCAAGCTTAGACTTCTCCATAGCATTAGCGAGTAATTGCATTCATACTAATAACATCACTACTAACATGCAAATAAGGTTCCATAGGTTTTTTAATTTTCGCATCAAACAATTCTAAATCAGGAAAAAGATTAAAAAGCTCACCAATTTTTTTGTTGTTTTCCATTATGCCTAACTAGTGTAAACAAGAAACAAAAAGTTGCAATTGCAGGATCTAAAGGAAATAGCTTCGAGTACTTACAATGGCGGAAACTAGCTTGGTAGCCGAGGTCCGGAGTGTGAGTACCTTTTACCTTTCCTCCCCGGCAACGGCGCCAGAAAATAGCTTGATGTCTACGTTCCCCCTCCTTTCCTGCAGACAGTGTTGGGCCTCCAAGAGCAGAGGTTTGTAGAACAGCAGCAAGTTTCCCTTAAGTGGATACCCAAGGTTTATCGAACTCAGGGAGGAAGAGGTCAAAGATATCCCTCTCATGCAACCCCGCAACCACAAAGCAAGAAGTCTCTTGTGTCCCCAACACACCAAATAGGTGCACTAGTTCGGCGAAGAGATAGTGAAATACGGGTGGTATGAATATATATGAGCAGTAGCAACGGTGCCGAAAAATAGCTTGCTGGCGTGTAGTTGATGGTGGTAGTATTGCGAGCAGTAGTAACGCATAGAAACGAGTAAACAAGCGGTAGTAACTCAGCGGTATTTAGGAACAAGGCCTAGGGATTACACTTTCACTAGTGGACACTCTCAACATTGATCACATAACAGAATAGATAAATGCATACTCTACACTTTTGTTGGATGATGAACACATTGCGTAGGATTACACGAACCCTCAATGCCGGAGTTAACAAGCTCCACAATAATGCTCATATTTTAGTAACCTTTAGTGTAAGATAGATCAAAAGACTAAACCAAGTACTAGCATAGCATGCACACTCGTCACCTTCATGCATATGTAGGAGGAATAGATCACATCAATATTATCATAGCAATAGTTAACTTCGCAATCTACAAGAGATCATGATCATAGCATAAACCAAGTACTAACACGGTGCACACACTCGTCACCTTTGCACACGTGCGGGAGGAATAAAACTACTTTAATAACACATCACTAGAGTAGCACATAGATAAATTGTGATACAAACACATTGCAATCATAAAGAGATATAAATAAGCACCTCACTATGCCATTCAACAGGTGAATAAGTATTCGTGAAATATAGCCTAAGAGACCCACACGGTGCACACACTGTCACCTTTACACACGTGGGACAAGGAGTCTCCGGAGATCACATAAGTAAAACTCACTTGACTAGCATAATGACATCTAGATTACAAGCATCATCATATGAATCTCAATCATGTAAGGCAGCTCATGAGATTATTGTATTGAAGCACATAGGAGAGAGATGAACCACATAGCTACCGGTACAGCCCCGAGCCTCGATGGAGAACTACTCCTCCTCATGGGAGCAGCGGCGGTGATGAAGATGGCGGTGGAGATGGCAGCGGTGTCGATGGAGAAGCCTTCCGGGGGCACTTCCCCGCTCCGGCAGGGTGCCGAACGGAGACTCCTGTCCCCCGGATCTTGGCTTCGCGATGGCGGCGGCTGCGGAAGGTTTTCCCGTATAGTGGTTCTTCGCCTCGGGGTTTTCGATCCGGGGGCTTTATATAGGCGAAGAGGCGGCGCGAGGAGGGCTGACAGGGGGCCACACCATAGGGCGGCGCGGCCCCCCTCCGGCCGCGCCAGCCTATGGTTTGGTGGGCCTGTGGCCCCCTCCGACCTCTCCGGTGTGTTCTGGATGCTTCCGGGGATTCTAAGATCTTTGGCGTTGATTTCGTCCGATTCCGAGAATATTTCGTTACTAGGATTTCGAAACCAAAAACAGCAGAAAACAGGAACTGGCACTTCGGCATCTTGTTAATAGGTTAGTTCCAGAAAATGCACAAATATGACATAAAGTGTGCATATAACATGTAGAAATCATCAATAATGTGGCATGGAACACAAGAAATTATCGATACGTCGGAGACGTATCAATCATGATAGGCAGCTCACAAGATCGAGCATGATAGCACAATTAGGAGAAGACGACCATCTAGCTACTACTATGGACCCATGGTCCAGGGGTGGACTACTCACACATCGATCCGGAGGCGATCATGGCGATGAAGAGACCTCCGGGAGATGATTCCCCTCTCCGGCAGGGTGCCGGAGGCGATCTCCTGAATCCCCCGAGATGGGATTGGCGGCGGCGGCGTCTCGGAAGGTTTTCCGTATCGTGACTCTCGGATGCGGGGGTTTCGCGACGGAGGCTTTAAGTAGGCGGAAGGGCAGGTCGGGGGCCACACAAGGGCCCCACACAACGAGCCGGCGCGGCCAAGGGCCAGACCGCGCCGCCCTAGTGTGGCATCGCCTCGTGGCCCCACTTCGTAAGTCCTCCGGTCTTCTGGAAGCTTCGTGGAAAAATAGGCCCCTGGGCGTTGATTTCGTCCAATTCTGAGAATATTTCCTTTGTAGGATTTCGAAACCAAAAACAGCGAGAACAAAGAATCGGCTCTTCGGCATCTCGTCAATAGGTTAGTGCCGGAAAATGCATAATAATGACATAAAGTGTGTATAAAACATGTGAGTATCATCATAAAAGTAGCATGGAACATAAGAAATTATAGGTACGTTTGGGACGTATCAAGCATCCCCAAGCTTAGTTCCTACTCGCCCTCGAGTAGGTAAACGATAACAAAGATAATTTCTGAAGTGACATGCTATCATAATCTTGATCATACTATTGTAAAGCATATGAGATGAATGCATCGATTCGAAGCAATGATGAAGATAATGAGTAAACAAATGAATCATATAGCAAAGACTTTTCATGCATGAATAATACTTTCAAGACAAGCATCAATAAGACTTGCATAAGAGTTACTCATAAAGCAATAAATTCAAAGTAAAGGCATTGAAGCAACACAAAGGAAGATATAAGTTTCAGCGGTTGCTTTCAACTTCAACATATTTATCTCATGGATAATTGTCAACACAAAGCAATATAACAAGTGCAATAGGTAAACATGTAAGAATCAATGCACACAGTTGATACAAGTGTTTGCTTCTGGGATAGAAAGAAGTAGGTAAACTGACTCAACAAAGAAGTAAAAGATAGGCCCTTCGTAGAGGGAAGCATGGATTACTATTTTTGTGCTAGAGCTTTTCATTTTGAAAACAAGAAACAATTTTGTCAACGGTAGTAATAAAGCATATGTGTTATGTATAAGATATCCTATAAGTTGCAAGCCTCATGCATAGTATACCAATAGTGCCCGCACCTTGTCCTAATTAGCTTGGATTAACACGGATTATCATTGCATAGCATATGTTTCAACCAAGTGTCACAAAGGGGTACCTCTATGCCGCCTGTACAAAGTTCTAAGGAGAAAGCTCGCATTGGATTTCTCACTTTTGATTATTCTGAACTTAGACATCCATACCGGGACAACATAGACAACAGATAATGGACTCCTCTTTAATGCATAAGCATTCAATAATAGTTAATATTCTCATAAGAGATTGAGGATTAATTGTCCACACTGAAACTTCCACCATGAATCATGGCTTTAGTTAGCGGCCCAATGTTCTTCTCTAACAGTATGCATACTCAAACCATTTGATTGTGAGAACCGCCCTTACTTCAGACAAGACGAACATGTATAGCAAATCACATGATATTCAACAAAGGTAAAAGAGTTGATGGCGTCCCCGTAAACATGGTTACCGCTCAACAAGCAACTTATTAAGAAATAAGACACATAAGTACATATTCTTCACCACGATAGTTTTTAAGGCTATTTGTCCCATGAGCTATATATTGCAAAGGCAAAGAATAGAAGTTTTAAAGGTAGCACTCAAGTAATTTACTTTGGAATGGCGGAGAAATACCATGTGGTAGGTAGGTATGGTGGACACAAATGGCATAGTTATTGGCTCAAGGATTTGGATGCACGAGAAGAATTCCTCTCAATACAAGGCTAGGCTAGCAAGGTTGTTTGAAGCAAACTCAAATATAAATGGTGCATCAAAGCTCACATATGAACATATTGTAACTATTATAAGACTTTACATTGTCTCCTTGTTGTTCAAACACCTTAACTAGAAAATATCTAGACTCTAGAGATCAATCATGCAAACCAAATTTTAACAAGCTCTATGTAGTTATTCATTAATGAGTACAAGGTACATGATGCAAGAGCTTAAACAAGATCTATATGAGCACAACAATTGCCAAGTATCACATTATTCAAGACATTAAACCATTTACCACATGCAGCATTTTCCGTTTCCAACCATATAACAATGAATGAAATAGTCCAACTTTCGCAATGAACATTAAAGATGAAGCTAAGAACATATGTGTTCATACGAAACAGCGGAGTGTGTCTCTCTCCCAATAAAACAATGATAGGATCTGATTTTATTCAAACAAAACAAAAATAAAAACAAACAGACGCTCCAAGTAAAGCACATAAGATGTGACGGAATAAAAATATAGTTTCACTAGAGGAACCTGATAAGTTGTCGATGAAGAAAGGATGCCTTGGGCATCCCCAAGCTTAGATGCTTGAGTCTTCTTAAAATATGCAGGGATGAACCACGGGGGCATCCCCAAGCTTTGACTCTTCACTCTTCTTGATCATATTGTATCATCCTCCTCTCTTGACCCTTGAAAACTTCCTCCACACCAAACTCGAAACAAACTCATTAGAGGGTCAGTGCATAATTCATATATTCAGAGGTGACATAATCATTCTTAACACTTCTGGACATTGCACAAAGCTACTGAAAGTTAATGGAACAAAGAAATCCATCAAACATAGCAAAACAGGCAATGCGAAATAAAATGCGAGAATCTGTCAAAACAGAACGATCCGTAAAGACGAATTTTAAAGTGGCACCGGACTTACTCAGATGAAAATGCCCAAATTGAATGAAAGTTGCGTACATATCTGAGGATCACGCACGTAAATTGGCAGATGTTTTTGATTTTTCTACAGGGACTACTACTCAAATTCGTGACAGCAAGAAATCTGTTCCTGCGCAGTAATCCAAATCTAGTATTGGCTTTACTATCAAAGACTTTACTTGGCACAACAATGCAATAAAATAAAGATAAGGAGAGGTTGCTACAGTAGTAACAATTTCCAAGACTAAAATATAAAACAAAGTAATGTAGTAAAAACATGGGTTGTCTCCAAGGTTGGAAAAAGCGCTAGGCGGTAGGCGGGCGGTGACCCTCTGCCTAGCGCCTAGCCTGCCTAGGCGTTTTGCATCATAGCAAGGGAGGTGGACAATTTCATGTTAATGTAGCCATATGTAGCAACTATGAATGCCAATTTACTGTTAAAACTAGTGATATTTAGCAGGTCGGGAGGAGAATTTCATGTTAAAATAGAGATATAGTATGCACAAAGCAATATGTATAAAGATGGCGCATTTAAAAGAAAGTAGTAATCACAAAGAAATAAAAAAATATCACAGGAAGCCCCAATATGGCATAGCATAATAATTTCAGATGTCACACTTCAGAACTGAAGTTCTTAATTCCTTTAATCATATTTGAAAAAAAAAATTCCACACAAGCCCAAATGACACACAAAGGGATAAAGATTCATCTTAACTATGCAAGAATGGACACTTGTGCACTGGGACCTCATCAATAGTCAAGCTCGGTGGCAGTCTTTTCCCTCCTCTTCTTAGATGTCTCCTCAAGAGATTTCTTGCACTTGTCTTTTGCTTCCTGCGAACTTTCCTTGCATTTTGCCACATCATTACCAACATGAGCCACATGTTTCTTCAGGCGATAAACACCTCCATTGATCACAATGTTACAGAGCATACACTTCACCTTATTCTTGTTCGAAGCATCAACTACACTCCCATACTCCCACCCTACATCATTTGGCATCCTCTTAATGCCATTCTCTTTTTGCAATGCTGCATTATCTCAGACATCCTACAAGTAATTGAATAAACATTAATAGTTCAATAGTTGACATCGCTAATCAACAAAAGGAGTTATCTCAAGCTATAAAAAACCCAGCCCACAACCACATGTAGCCATAAATCTACAGCACAATCGAAGAAATTGGATCAATGGGATCATATTATATTATTAGAAAAATAATCTCGAATAAGTTTCATATGAAGTTTTGAACTATAAAATATTAAATTAACATCCATGGCCAGTTAGACCGTCTCTCGGCAACATTGGCTGGCATTCACTGGTTTGTTAAACCCTGATTTGTAGCAGAATCAAACTTTAAACATTATATTGTCGCGGCCGTGGCAAGTGAGTATCATTAGATGAACAATATCCAGTAACTCATAGACTCCTTCGAAAACAATAATTCTAAGCCAAATTTGCTCTTTTAACTTGAAATAAAATTTAGTTACAGGGTATATGCAATGTGACTCTTTTGTTGTTTTCTTAGATCTACATGCTAAGGAATACTATAGCAAGCACTATCGCACACAATCCAGGTTAAATAGGAAAAAAATGTCATCTCCTGAAGGAAAGGTTGGCTTGTAACATTTCAACCTAAGTACGCGAAGGAAAATTGGAACAGTATTAGATAAGAAGATACAAAACACTTCACAGACACATCCAGCAACAATGATTCTCCCCTATATACATGTTCTACCTCTACCTAATCTGCTGACATTTGCTATCACGTGCCAACGGAGATAACTCCCTAAGAAATCAAATTTAAAACTTCCCCAAATACAGACTTGGTACATAAATAAATCATTCCCAAGTGCATGGCTGTGTAAATAAATATTGGACAGTTTGGGTAATGTCACTTGAAAAGAAAATTAAAGAAATGTCTTATTATCGCTTCACCGATATACACAGAGACATGTGATTGATTAGAAGTTACTAAATAGTGCTCTGTGCGACTTAACTGAATAAAATCAGTGATGCACTTGGTAGGGGAAGTTAATGCTTGATAAGGGATTATCTGCTATAACCAACAGAGATGGTAGATAAGCATCGATCCTGGATGATAAGCACATATGTGCAATGTATTACCGGGTTAACATCTTAAGTATTGTTCTTTTTGGCAGAGAAGGAAAATGGATGTAGCTAACCATAGCCGCAGCAGACATTATACATAGTACAGATCGTGGATGGAGCATCATCCAACTAGAATAAAATCAATACCGTACACTGGGATAGAGTTTGAATGAGCAATTTGCAATCACTGGAATCAAACATGCGGGCAAGACACAAGAATAGCAGCGGGCTAAGAAACAAGAAAGAGCAGTACGAAGAATATCTCACCTACAACATGGGCAATGGCACTGTGAAGACATGATGTGGAATTGGGGATTGGGGAGGCGACTGGGCGGAGGAGGTCTTGGTCGCGCGGAGATATGTACGGTGAGGAAAACAAAATTGATCCGGCGGCGTGGCAAGAGAAGGAGATGAAGCTCCGTCTTCAGGCGACCAGATGATTCGAAGATGAACCAGATCCAGCCGCCGCCGTCTTGCTTGACAACCTAATGGGATCTCTCTTTTCCTTTCTTATATAGCCAGCGACCTAGCCGCAATCCTCTCGCCATCCTCCCGCAATCTTCTCGCCTCCTTCCCGTGGTGCTTTCAACCGCTCAAGCTCGATCTCCGGCCGCCTCGCTCTGCCTTGCACCGCCTCCTCGCCGCTGTTTTCCGATTCATCGCGCCTAGGCGCACGCGTTTCTCCGCGTAAGCCATGGCCCCGCTTAGAGTACCGCTCAGGCCCAAGGCTACACGATGTGCTGTCGCCCAGCGCTTGAGCGCGCCGAGGCGTACGCTTAATTACGCTTTTTCCAACCTTGGTTGTCTTCCATAAGCGCTTTTTTTTAACGCCTTTCAGCTAGGCGCAGAAAGTGTGCATCAAGTATTATCAAGAGAAGAAGCATCGACATCATAATTTGTTCTAATAATAGAATCATAAGGTAACTTCATTCTCTTTCTAGGGAAGTGTTCCATACCTTTCTTGAGAGGAAATTGATATTTAATATTACCTTCCTTCATATCAATAGTAGCACCAACAGTTCGAAGGAAAGGTCTTCCCAATATAATGGGACAAGATGCATTGCATTCAATATCCAAGACAACAAAATAAACGGGGACAAGGTTATTGTTAACCATAATGCGAACATTATCAATCCTCCCCAAAGGTTTCTTTATAGCATTATCAGCAAGATTAACATCCAAATAACAATTCTTCAATGGTGGCAAGTCAAGCATATCATAAATTTTCTTAGGCATAACGAAATACTTGCACCAAGATCACATAAAGCATTACAATCAAAATCATTGACCCTCATCTTAATGATAGGCTCCCAACCATCTTCTAACTTTCTAGGAATAGAGGTTTCAAGTTTTAGTTTCTCTTCTCTAGCTTTTATGAGAGCATTTGTAATATGTTTTGTAAAGGCCAAATTTATAGCACTAGCATTGGGACTTTTAGCAAGTTTTTGTAAGAACTTTATAACTTCAGAGATGTGACAATCATCAAAGTCTAAATCATTATGACCTACAGCAATGGAATCATTGTCCCCAACATTTTGAAAAATTTCAGCAGCTTTATCGGTTTCAAGCAATTTTAGCAGCTTCGTGCAATTTTGCACGCTTTGCACTAGGAGTAGAAACATTGCCAACACCAATTATTTTACCATTGATAGTAGGAGGTGTAGCAAAATGTGAATCATTATCATTACTAGTGGTGGTAATAGTCCAAACTTTAGCTACATTGTTCTCTTTAGCTAGTTTTTCATTTTCTTCTCTATCCCACCTAGCACGCAATTCAGCCATTAATCTTATATTCTCATTAATTCTAACTTGGATGGCATTTGCTGTAGTAACAATTTTATTGTCAATATCCTTATTAGGCCTCACTTTCAATTTTAAAAGATCAACATCAGAGGCAAGTCTATCAACTCTAGAGGCAAGAATAGCGATTTTATCAAGCTTTTCCTCAACAGATTTGTTAAAAGCAGTTTGTGTACTAATAAATTCTTTAAGCATGGCTTCAAGACCAGGGGGTACACTCCTATTATTGTTGTAAGAATTCCCATAAGAATTACCATAACTATTACCATTAGCAGACAGGATATGGCCTATAGTTGTTACCGAATTATTCCTATAAGCATTGTTGTTGAAATTATTATTTTTAATGAAGTTCACATCAACATGTTCTTCTTGGGCAACCAATGAAGCTAAAGGAACATTATTAGGATCAACATTAGATCTACCATTCACAAGCATAGACATAATCACATCAATCTTATCACTCAAGGAGGAGGTTTCTTCAACGAATTTACCTTCTTACCTTGTGGAGCCCTTTCAAGTGTGCCATTCGGAGTAATTTATCATCATATCATCAAGAAGCTTTGTTGCCGCCCCCAAAGTGATGGACATAAAGGTACCTCCAGCAACTGAATCCAATAGGTTCCGCGAAGAAAAATTCAATCCTGCATAAAAGGTTTGGATGATCATCCAAGTAGTCAGTCCATGGGTTGGGCAATTCTTTACCAAAGATTTCATTCTCTCCCATGCTTGAGCAACATGTTCATTATCTAATTGCTTAAAATTCATTATGCTACTTCTCAAAGATATAATTTTAACGGGAGGATAATATCTACCAATAAAAGCATCCTTACATTTAGTCCATGAATCAATACTATTCTTAGGCAAAGATAGCAACCAATCTTTAGCTCTTCCTCTTAATGAGAAAGGAAACAATTTCAATTTTATAATATCACCATCTACATCCTTATACTTTTGCATTTCACATAGTTCAACAAAATTATTAAGATGGGCAGACAGCATCATCGTAACTAATACCGGAAAATTGCTCTCTCATAACAAGATTCAAGAAAGCGGGTTTAATTTCAAAGAATTCTGCTGTAGTAGCAGGTGGAGCAATAGGTGTGCATAGGAAATCATTATTATTTGTGTTTGTGAAGTTACACAACTTAGTGTTTTCAGGAGTATTCATTTTAACAGTAGTAAATAAAGCAAACTAGATAAAGTAAATGCAAGTAGCTAATTTTTTTTGTGTTTTTAATATGGAGAACAAGACAGTAAATAAAGTAAAGCTAGCAACTAATTTTTTTGTGTTTTGTTTAAGTGCAGGAAACAAAGTAGTAAATAAAATAAAGCAAGACAAAAACAAAGTAAAGAGATTGGAAGTGGAGACTCCCCTTGCAGCGTGTCTTGATCTCCCCGGCAACGGCGCCAGAAATTTGTTTGCTGGCGCGCAGTTGACGTGGGAGTTAGAAATCTCTGTGGTGTAATTTTCCTTCACGTCCCCGGCAACGGCGCCAGAAATTTGCTTGATGCGTGTAGTTGACACGTCCGTTGGGAATCCCAAGAGGAAGGTGTGATGCGCACAGTAGCAAGTTTCCTCGCAAGAAACCAAGGTTTAATCGAACCAGGTAGGAGTCAAGAATCACGTTGAAGGTTGATGGTGGCGGAATGTAGTGCGGCGCAACACCAGGAATTCCGGCGCCAACGTGGAACCTGCACAACACAATCACAGAACTTTTCCCCAACGTAACAGCGAGGTTGTCAATCTCACCGGCTTGCTGTAAACAAAGGATTAGATGTATAGTGTGGTTGATGATGGTTGTTTGCAAAGAACAATAAAGAACAATTGCACTAGATTGTATTTCAGATGTAAAGAATAGGACCGGGGTCCACAGTTCACTAGTGGTGTCTCTCCCATAAGATAGCGAGATGTTGGGTGAACGAATTACGATTGGGCAATTGACAAATAAAGAAGGCATAACAATGCACATACATATATCATGATGAGTACTATGAGATTTAATCGGGGCATTACGACAAAGTACATAGACCGCTATCCAAAGCATGCATCTATGCCTAAAAAGTCCACCTTCAGAGTTATCATCCGAACCCCTCCGGTATTAAGTTGTAAACAACAGACAATTGCATTAAGTATGGTGCGTAATGTAATCAACACAAATATCCTTAGACAAAGCATCGATGTTTTATCCCTAGTGGCAACAACACATCCACAACCTTAGAACTTTCCGTCACTGTCCCAGATTTAATGGAGGCATGAACCCACTATCGAGCATAAATACTCCCTCTTGGAGTTACAAGTATCAACTTGGCCAGAGCCTCTACTAGCAACGGAGAGCATGCAAGAACATAAATAACATATATGATAGATTGATAATCAACTTGACATAGTATTCAATATTCATCGGATCCCAACAAACACAACATGTAGGATTACAAATAGACGATCTTGATCATGATAGGCAGCTCACAAGATCGAGCATGATAGCACAATTAGGAGAAGACGACCATCTAGCTACTGCTATGGACCCATGGTCCAGGGGTGGACTACTCACACATCGATCCGGAGGCGATCATGGCGATGAAGAGACCTCCGGGAGATGATTCCCCTCTCCGGCAGGTGCCGGAGGCGATCTCCTGAATCCCCCGAGATGGGATTGGCGGCGGCGGCGTCTCTGGAAGGTTTTCCGTATCGTGGCTCTCGATACTGGGGGTTTCGTGACGGAGGCTTTAAATAGGCGGAAGGGCAGGTCAGGGGGCCACACGAGGGCCCCACACAACAGGCCGGCGCGGCCAAGGGCCAGATTGCGCCGCCCTAGTGTGGCATCGCCTCGTGGCCCCACTTCGTAAGTCCTCCGGTCTTCTGGAAGCTTCGTGGAAAAATAGGCCCCTGGGCGTTGATTTCGTCCAATTCCGAGAATATTTCCTTTGTAGGATTTCTGAAACCAAAAACAGCAGAAAACAACAACTGGCTTTTCGGCATCTCGTCAATAGGTTAGTGCCGGAAAATTCATAATAATGACATAAAGTTTGTATAAAACATGTGAGTATCATCATAAAAGTAGCATGGAACATAAGAAATTATAGATACGTTTGGGACGTATCAATCCCCTTGGGACGTTAGTATGCTCCTTTTCCCTTTTTGGTGTCTCGATGCCAAAGGGGGAGAAGTTGATCTATTAGGAAAGGGAATTTGCATGGGGATGCCAAGGGCTTGGTGCTTCGTTTTGGTTCTTTCGGCCTTGGCATCAAATCTTCCCCTAGTTATTTGGAACTTTATTCGTATGTGTGCTCGCTACTCTATTTGTGGATCTCCCGATCCCCCGGTTTGTATTAAGACTTAATCGTTCGTAGCTTAATGGTCTTCACTATTTATCCTTGATTGGCTACATCAATCCTATGGAGGCTTTTATTATTATGAGTTTGGGTTTTCTCTCAAGGCAAAGGTATGAAAAGTTTCACCCAAACTCTCCTATATGCACTTATACTTGCCTCCATAGTGTGCTTGTGCTATATGATCTTGCCATATGTTCTTCTTAGCACTTATGCTTGGTTTGTAGAATCTAGGGGGAGTTTCTCTCTAGGATGTGTGCATTTGTATACAAATGCATATTCTAAATATGCACACATCTAGGGGAGCTTCGTCTACTCTTACAAACCATATACCTTATCATAATATCCTATGAATTATTGCAAATTCGTGTGTTGTCATCAAACACCAAAAGGGGGGAGATTGTAAGAGCAAGATCTATAACCCTTGTTTTGTGTGTTTGATAACAACACTCGAACAATTCTAACCGTGCACAAAGATTATCTTTGATGGATTTGTAGGTGTACGGTGCCCTCGCTGAACACACTATGATCGAAAGACTGAAGCGTAGATCTTAGGTTTTCTGGTTTTGTGTGTGTGTCGTGAGGTAACATGGTAGGAGAGGAAAAGAGGAAAAAGCTGTTTTAGCCATAGCGGTACTACCGCCGGTAGTACCGCTACCCTACTGGTACCGCTCTGAGCTACCTCTCTGAGGATTGCACACGAGATTGTCCCACAGAACAAGTTACGGTACCTTTACGGTACCTTGAGCGGTAGTACCGCTTACAAGCGGTAGTACCGCCCACGGTACCGCTCAAGTACCGTAACATGTTACGGCAGTACCGCTCTGGTACCGCTTCGGTACCGCTTTGGATCCAGTAAGGTCTGGACCCTATTGCAGTACCTCAAGCGGTACCGCGAGCGGTAGTACCGCAATGTGTCCACGTGGACAAGTTCTGTGGGGATTCGAACTCAGAGCGGTAGTACCGCTTCCCAAATGCGGTAGTATCGCTTAGGCAAAAATAGCACATAACGGTTGGATTTGGAGGGACCTATAAAAAGGCCCCTTCTTCTCCAGCCCAAATTTAGCTCTTCTCTCTCTCTCTCTCCTCCATTGTTGCTGAGCTCAAACTTAGTGGATCTCTCTCCCTACCCAATCAATCTTGCTCATACTTTGAGGAGTGGTGGAGGAGACCCCAATCTATCGTTCTACCGAGAGAAATTTCACCAATTCGTGGTATTCCTTAGTGGATCTTGGTGGTAGAGTTCCTATTGTGGAATCTGAAGGGATTCGTTGCATAGAAAACAAAAAATTTCCTACCGCGAGAACGCAATCCAAGCCAAGATGCAATCTAGAAGATGGGAGCAACAAGGGGATGAACGTGACTAACCCTTGAAGATTTCCAAAGCCTACAAGAGGAGGCTCTCGTTGCTGCGGTAGACGATCACTTGCCGCTTTCAAAAGCGCGTAGAAGATCTTGACGGTGCCACAATCGGGCAGCACCTCCGTACTCGGTCACACGTTCGGTGTTGATGACGATGTCCTTCTCCCCGTTCCAGCGGGCAGCGGAAGTAGTAGATCCTCCTCGGAATCCCGACAGCACGACGGCGTGGTGGCGGTGGTCGTGGAGAACTCCGGCAGGGCTTCGCCTAAGCGTATGCGGGAGAAGTGGTGGAGGAGGAGAGGCTAGGGTTTGGGAGAGGGGGTGGCTAGGGCGCCGGCCATGGGCAGCCCTAGGTGGTGCGGCCAAGAGTGGGCAGCCCCCTCCCTCTCCTCCTCATTATATAGGTGGAAATCCCCAAGTGTTGGTATCCAAGTCTTCGAATAAGACCCGAAACCAAAACCTTCCATAGGGACAAAACCTACCCAAGGGGGGAATCCCACTCAAGGTGGGACTCCCACCCCTTCCTTGGGGGTTGGCCGGCCACCCTTGGGGAGTCCACCTTGGACTCCTCCCCTTTAGGGTTGGCTGGCCATGCAAGGTGGAGTCCCTCCGGACTCCACTTTCCATGGTGATTTCTTCCGGACTTTTCTAGAACCTTCTAGAACCCGCCATAAATGCACCGGATCATTTCCAAACTTGGAATATGACTTCCTATATATGAATCTTATTCTCCGGACCATTCCGGAGCTCCTCGTGATGTCCTGGATCCCATCCGAGACTCCGAACAAAACTTCGAACTCCATTCCTTATTCCATATCTACTTAAACGACATCAAACCTTAAGTGTGTCACCCTACGGTTCGTGAACTATGTAGACATGGTTGAGACCTCTCTCCGACCAATAACCAATAGCGGGATCTGGAGATCCATAATGGCTCCCACATATTCAACGATGACTTTAGTGATCGAATGAACCATTCACATACGATACCGATTCCCTTCGTCACGCGATATTTTACTTGTCCGAGGTTTGATCATCGGTATCTCTATACCTTGTTCAACCTCGTCTCCTGACAAGTACTCTTTACTCGTACCGTGGTATGTGGTCTCTTATGAACCATTCATATGCTTGCAAGCTATTTAGACGACATTCCACCGAGAGGGCCCAGTAGTATATCTATCCGTCATCGGGATGGACAAATCCCACCGTTAATCCATATGCCTCAACTCATACTTTCCGGATACTTAATCCCACCTTTATAACCACCCATTTACGCGAGTGGCGTTTGATGTAATCAAAGTACCTTTCCGGTATAAGTGATTTACATGATCTCATGGTCAAAAGGACTAGGTAACTATGTATCGAAAGCTTATAGCAAATAACTTAATGACGTGATCTTATGCTACGCTTAATTGGGTGTGTCCATTACATCATTCATATAATGATATAACCTTGTTATTAATAACATCCAATGTTCATGATTATGAAACTAATCATCTATTAATCAACAAGCTAGTTAAGAGGCTTACTAGGGACTCATTGTTGTTTACATAACACACATGTATCAATGTTTCGGTTGATACAATTATAGCATGGTATATAAACTTTTATCATAAACATAAAGATATATAATAACCACTTTTATTATTGCCTCTTGGGCATATCTCCAACAGAATCTTGGAAGAAGTGCATCCATGGAGGCTAGCTTGGTGTTGTACTAGCTCCATGGGTTGTTGGGAGCCTCCTTGTGGTGTGGAGCTCGCCCCAACCTTGTGAAGGAATCACCGCCTCGACCGGTGCCTTAGTGGAGAAGGGGGAGCACCTTTGTGGAGCTCTCTCGAGGAAGAAGGTGAGGCCTTCCTTCGTGGTGTGGCCTTCTAGTCTCTTGTGTGAGGCTAGCACCTCCTCAACGCAGACGTACTCCCTTTTGTGGGAGGAACTGCGGGAAACAAACCTCGCCTCGTCTCCGCGCCCTCCGGTTGTCCCGCTCCTTACTCTTACTATCTTGTGATTGTTCCTTTGCTTGTTGTACTTGTCTAGGATCATTGTAGGAACACCGCCATCGCTAAAGCTACCATATTTATCTTCCGTTGCACTAAAAATTGAAAAAGACTAAAACTTGACGTAGCGCCCATTCACCCCCCTCCCTCTTGTTTGCTACGATCCATTCACAAAGCTTCTAAGGGAAGAACTTATATAAATAATATTTGCTGCTACAAGTATTGCAACAATCATGTTGTTGATCACAGGAACCCAGTCATCAAAAATATAAATAAAGATCCTATGTGTTGAGAAGAGAGGTGGCGGTTGACCTTGGAGGTGGGTGCACAACTTCTGTCTGAAAGCCCCCATGTGTGGTTTTGGTAATTGATGACAATCCCTAAGGACTAATGGTTGCATTAAGTTTCTCTTATATGTTTTGTCCATAGGCAATGCTTGAGCCATATGTTGGTCTCAAGGTTGCAAGAAGAAGATGAAGAAGATCAAGTGACAAGTATGTCTTGAAGGAGAAAACGAAGTGCAATGTAGAATATGGATGAAGACGGTGGTGTGTGCGTTGAAGAAGTTGGATGAAGATGGAGCTTGCTGAACCGAGTGGAATGCGCAAGGTCAAGGTTTGTTCTTGATAGACTTTCTCTCTTCCCGGCGTTTGGATGTAGTTGGGAGACCGGGTGTAGGATAGTTGGCCGCTCTATCAAGAGGGCTCTCGAATGCGTCACTTGGTCGTATCATTCGGAGAGAGCTCAAACCTTTGCATGCTTTGCATCGTGTTTGTTGGTTGTTCTTGGTTCTTATCCATGTGATGTTTTAGATCTTGTGTTCATTCTCATGACAAGCTTTATCTCATCGAAAACGGATTCCGAATGTATCACTTGTTGTGTTTTCGAGTTGGATGATTTTATCGGTTTCTCGCATTGAGAGGTTGCATCACTAAAAATCATACAAAATCATCCCCACTTTTTTCCATATTTTCAACAAGTGATTGGTTTCGCCTCAATCGGAGTTCCCAATCTTAAGTTATGGATTTTGCAAGTTGCATCCCTACTAGGAAAAGCATCATCTGTGGCGCACCTTTTTTGGTTTCTGTGGCACATATCCCATGCGCCACAGAAGTCACGCCACAAAAAATATCATGTGGCACATATTGGTACGCATCGTAGAATTCCCAAACTTCTATGGCACATATTGCCTTATGCGCCACAGAAAGCCACTAGATTTTGTGGCACATATTGCAGTATGCGCCACGGAATTATGCACCAGATTGTGTGTCGCATGCTGCAATATGCAACACAGAATCATTTTCAGGATTTTCGAAATTCTTTACCCGGTGAGCAAGAGCGGGACCAAGATCTTCAACCGGTTCTTCTTCCCCATGTGTCTCCTCCACTGTGCTATCGCCTCCTCTCTAGTCTTGTATCCCTTGTAGTTGTTCCCGCTGAACTTGTGCACTTGTTGGTGACAGTCCTGCCACTACTCGTAGACACCTGGAACCCGACCCTTGTACACAACGTACGTCGGCATCTCTATTGACAAGGCATATTATTATATCATATAATGGAAAGAATATTATAGAGTGTCCACATGCATAAATGTTAAAAAAATATTAGAGCAAAGCATTCATTAACCTAAAAGATAGCATCGATGACAATCAAAGAACAACAACCACATGTAGTTATGTCCAACACAACAACAACAACAACAACAACCGTTTAGAGCTAGGTAAGTTAAGTTTGCAACACACATGACGTCCATCGATATACACAAACACATGAAGATAGTAAAGTTTATGACGCACACACACGATGTGTCCATCGATACACACACTTGGTCAAGGAGCCATGTCCTCGCAAGGCTTCGGGAACGGCTCATAGCATTCTTTCGTCGTCCACGTCCTAATGTCACCCTGCATTTTGAAGCATTCTTCGATCTCCCTCTTAGAGAACGCTCTGTTCTAGTGTAAGAGCCCCCCTTGTGTTGACATCTTCAATGATGATATGTGATAACTTGACTTTGCTAGCATGGAAGTCTTCCCTAAGATCATTATCGTTGATCTGCACCAACCTTTCGGCCCATCCTCGGAGTCCCTTTCGTCTGTTCAACATCATGAGCATCATCACTATCGGGTACTAAAGTTCTTTCTTTAGGCCAAGCAAGTTCAGGTCGATTCTTGCTTTCGGGCCATCCTTGGTCCTCTCCGGCATGTTCATCAGAGTGCCAAAGTAGGCTCTTGGTAATATTCTTTGTGATGTGCATGACATCGAGGCTATGGGGAGTGTGGACGACCTTCCAATATGGCAGGTCCTAGAAAATGGACCTCGCTTTCCATACGCCCAGCAGTGGCTTTTCCCTCAGTCGCTTCTTTCCCGACGCAGGGCACTCTTCCCAATTTTCTAAAATCTCGTAGATTTCTTTGCCGCTCCTCGGCCATGGGGTCTTCCGAGATCGTCTTTGCCATTGAACAGGTCTCCGCGTTTTCTCCACGGGTGATCCAAGCGAAGCCACATTCGAGTCCCTTGGAACATGCTTTTCGAAGACCCGGAAACTTTTGACAGCTGTAGATGCGGGGTCTTATCCATGCACTTGACACATGCCTTGAATATGTGGTTCACCTGGCACGATACATATGCGTAACCATGATAGTATTACACTATCATGAGCAATGCAGCTCTTAGAGGGAAATAATCTCTTGTGTAGGCGTACGGGCCAACGTCTCCCACAGCGTGGCTAACTCCTCTTTCACCATCCCAAGATACAAATGCATGTAGATGCCCCGTTGTTACGGCCCATGAATAAGAATACACACGTGTACGTCCCGCTGCTTCGTGCACAACCATGGGGTAGGTTGTACGACCATATAAACACGGACCAGGTGTTATGCGTGCTACTCTGGTTTCCAAAGGGATTGAGTCTATCGGTGCTCGTGCCCAGCCTGACGTTCCTTGCATCGCGCTCGAACTCATATTGGAAATCAATGTCCAACGCATTCCACTGGCTAGCATCTGTAGGGTGTATCAGGATCTTGCCCTTATACGGATCATCTGCGGGCTTTTCCCTTTCCGCGTGCCATTGCATGAGCTTTGCTTCCTTAGAGTCTACGAAATACCGCTGCAAACAGGGAGTGATAAGAAAGTACCACACCACTTTTCGAGGAACTTTCTTGTTCCCACTCTTGTACCATCATTGGCCGCACACTGGACATGTGGTTCTATCCTTGTACTCGTCCCGATAAAGTGTGCAATCATTGATACATGCGTGGTACTTAACGTGCGGTAGGTCGAGTGGGCAAAATATTTTCTTGGCCTCCTCGATACTTGTTGGCAATGTGTTGTCCTTGGGAAGACGAGCGTGCCAGAATTGCATGTTATCATTGAAGCTAGTGTCGGTCCATTTGTGTTCTGCCTTCATCTCCAGAGCCTTGAGCATTACACTCAGGTGTGTATCCTAGGGGCGGCACCCAAGATAAAATGGAGTCATCCTATCTACCTCTATTTGCGCCATCTTGTCTTTCTCTCTGCCTTCATCTTTGGTGTTGCCCATGTCCTTGAGGATAAATTATTGAACATGAGGGTCCCACAAGGCCAAAGTTAGCGATGTCTGCGTGCTCTCGTCTTCTCCACCATCATCTGCTCCGGCATCGTGTCTACCAACATCTCCTTCTTCATGATCGTCATGTTTGTCGGCATCTCCTTCATCATGATGATCACCATGTCCGGGAGACTCTTCGTCTTGTCACCCGCCGTCGGTCTCTTATTCATATCATTTACCGCCGACTCCTCATTGAAGCTGCGTAGGAAACTGTGCATGAGCAGGTGATCCTCCAATTGTCCGGAATCAGGGTCGATCCACTTCTGGAGTCCGCATGTTCGACACAGACATCTTATCAGGGTGATGTTGTTCCAAACAATGTCGGCCTTCGCGTCCACCTTGTATCTAACCACTTGGCCGCCCCTCATCTGGATGACCATAGTTGTCTACGCGTCATACATAGAGAAAAAGAGAGTATGTTAGAACCACACACCACGCACAAACAAACATGCATGCATGATCACCGGAAAAATTCAGCATGACCTATCCTAAAAATAGGACATATGGCTAGTGCAAAAATTTACCGAAATGGAAATGAATCAACATTTCGAAAAACATACATGCACTATGCATCCAACTACTCACCCTCACAAACCTATCAACCAAATCTACAAACCATAGTGGATAAAGTGGGTGGGGTGTTGGAGAGAAAATAGTGGAGCAAGAGGGGTGTGGAGGAGGAAAGCAATGGTGGTTTTAGTACCCTCTACAAGTTGGAGTGGCTTCCCCTCACAAATATATCAACCAAAATAGGTTTAGCTATCAACAATGGAGGAAAGTATGAGCAAAATGGAGTGGGAGGGAGCAGCAAGACGAGCTGGTTGGAGGAGACAAGAATGAAAAGGGTGGTGGTAGGAAGGAGGGATATGCCGAAGTCCTAGATCTATTTCACACATTCTGTGGGGCATATGTCAATATGCGCCACCGAATTTTGGCCTGCCACTGTCAGGTGTGAGCCCCCACACATAATTCTATGGCGCATATGTCAACATGCACCACAGAACTCCAACTTTCTATGGCGCATCTCATCATATGCGCCATAAACTTCCGTTCACCCATGTGATGTGTCGGACCCCACGTGGGCCCCACAAGATTTATGTGGCGCATCACTCAATATGCACCACAGAAAGCCTCAATTCTGTGGAGCATATTGTATTATGCACCACAGAAGTTCGACAATTCTGTGGAGAAATATTTTTGTGGATCAAGAATTTTTAAATGCACCACAGAATACATTCCTACCTATAAGCGTTTTCCTAGTAGTGTTATCCGGTTTAAAAGAAAAGAAAAATAAAAAGGGGGAGCAGTACTACCTCTTGGGCTACCAGCCCAATTACCGGACGGGAGTTTGCAGGCTCTATGACCACACCGGTACCGAGCCGGTACCTTGTCCGGTAGTACCGGCCCCATTCCCTTCTTCCTCTATTCTCTCTCCTCCATTGTTGACCTTGAAGAGCTTCTTCCTCCTCTTGTTTCCTCCAATATTTATTGCATCTTTTTGAGGGAAAAGAGAGAGGAGATCTAGATATACTACTCCACCAATTGAATCCCTCTCTTTGTAGAGGGAACTTGCTAGATCTAGATCTTGGAGAAATTTGGTGTTCCTCCTACTTTTGTTCTTCCTCCCTTATTCCCCCAATAGCTTTTGTAGCTTTGTTGGAATTTGGGAGTGAAGGACTTGGGTATCTTAGTGGTGTTCTTGACATTGCATTAGGTGCATCAGTTTGGGTTCCCTACCGAGATTTGGTCTCATGAGAGTTCGTGAGTATTACCTCTTGGGTTCTTGGAACCCTAGACGGCTTGTAGACCTTAGTGGTCTTGTTGCCTTTTTGGCGTCGTTGCCTTTGTGGCATAGTATCCTTTGTACCGTTGTTGCCTTTGTGGCATAGTAGCCTTTGAGGAGTGGTAGCCTTTGTGGCGTTGTTGCCTTTGTGGCGCGTTGTAGCAGTTGTGGCCTTGTAGCTGTTTGTGGCGTGTTGTAGCCTTTGTGGCCTTGTACTTGAGAGCCTCCGGTTGTTGTGGAGTTTGTCTCAAGCTTGTTACTTGGGCGATTGCCCCAAGCTTGTACGGGTTCGGTGATCACCCTCAAGGGTCCCTTAGTGGATCGAGGATTTACCTTTTGGTGGGAAATGCTTGAGGAGAATACGGTGGCCTTTATGGCATATGGAGTGCCTTGTGCCTCCACGCCGCTCCAACGGAGAGTAGCATCCGCAAGGGTGTGAACTTCGGGATACATCGTCGTCTCTGCGTGCCTCAGTTACTTCTCAACCTGAGATCCTTTACTTATGCACTTTACATTGTGATAGCATTCGTGTTTGATGTTCTATATATATTGCTATCACCTTGTTGCTTATCTTGCTTAGTATAGGTTGTTGATGCACATAGGAAAACCCTAGTTTGTATGCTTTGTGCTTGACAAGTAAAAAATAGTTTTATTCCGCACTTGTTCAAGTCCTCAAGTAGAAGTTTTTGTAACCGCCTATTCACCCCCCTCTAGGTGACATCCTCGGTCATTCACGGTCTCTCTTAGGGTTTTCAGGAGTAAGGGGCAGATATACATACATCAGCTCCTAGGTGAATAGATGAGCCACATGGGCCAGCAACGTAAAACCCAAAAATGGTTCAACACTCCCCCTCAAGATGGGTGGTAGATATCTATCATCCCCATCTTGTTACAAGCCAAAACTTGCATTGCTTTGCTCATAGCCCTTTTGTTAAGAAATCTGCAAGTTGTTGTCCTGTGTTCCCATAATCAATCTTGATAATTCCAGCATCAAACTTTTCCTTGGTAAAGAATATTTCAATCTCCACATGTTTGGTTATGTCATGTTGTGCTGGATTATTTGCTATGCATATAGTTGACTTGTTATCGCACCAAACATTCAAATGTTCATCTCTTGGCACCTTCAATTCACTTAAGATATTTCTTACCCACAACATGTCACTCAATCCTTGAGACATTGCTCGGTATTCTACTTCAGCAGTTGACTTTGATACAACTGGCTACTTTTTACTTCTCCATGACACCAGATTATCTCCAACAAACACATAATATCCTGAAGTTGACATCCTAAGATCAATGCAACTTGCCCAATCATCATCATTGTGGCCATTCACCGTTAGGTGTCCATTACAATTGAATCACATGCCCTTTTCCTGGAGTCCCCTTTAGGTACCTCAAAATTTGATGTACTGCATCCAAGTGACTAGTCCTAGGCTCATGCATATATCTACTTACAATGCTTACGGCATAAGCAATGTCGGGCCTTGTATGACATAGATATAGTAGCTTTCCTACAAACTTCTAATAATTTTCCTTTTGCAAGAATTCCCTAGATTCAGTTGTTATCCTATGATTCAGATCTATGGGTGTTGCCGCTGCTCGACATTGCATCATCCATGTTTTGTTCAGAAGATCTAGAACATAATTGCGTTGTGTTAACACTATGCCCCTTGCATATCGTGCTACTTCTCTGCCCAGAAAATATTTGAGTTGGCCAAGATCCTTCACCTCAAAAGCTAATTTACTTGGACACCTCTTCAATCTGAATATTTTATCTTCATCCTCACCAGTAATTATAATGTCATCCACATAAACCGCTAGAATAGTAATCTTTTGACTTGAATGTTTGCAACACACAATGTGATCACGATTACACTGTCCATATCCTATGTCACGCACAACCCTTCTAAACCGATCAAACCAGGCCCTTGGAGATTTTTCATGCCATAAAGAGACTTTTTTAGTTTGCACACTTTTCCTCCACTTTTAGTTGCAGCCATTCCTAGTGGCACCTCCACATACACCTCTTCCTTAAGATCACCATGCAAGAAATCATTCTTCACATCTAGCTGATGCAATGTCCATCCAAAATTTTCCGCGCATGATATCAAGATCCTCACGATATTCATTTTCGCCACATGAGAGAAACTTTCATCATATTCAATCCCATATGTTTGACTATATCCCCTTGCAACAAATCTTGCCTTCTACATTTCTGTCTTTCCTTCTAGACTTTGTTTTACTATGAACACCCATTTGCATCCAACTGCTTCCTTTCCTCCAGGTAAGTTAGTCAACTCCCAAGTTTGATTTTTCGTCAATGCTTCTAACTCTTCTCTCATGGTTGCACACCATTTAGCGTCTTGTTCTGCTACTGTCCAATCAGTAGGAATATTCACCAACTATAGGGACGTAACAAATGCACAGCAGGAAGGTGACAATGCTTCGTACGGCACATAGTTGCTAATGTCATGAACATTAAAGCCATACATGTTCACATGTCTACTTGTAGCTGCTCTAATCCCTTTCTTTAGTGCAATTGGTAAGTCTATCGAACCCTCCGTGACACTTGAGTTCTCACCCATCGGTGCACTAGATGGACTACCTTGTGAAGATTTATCTTCCGCTTGCATTTGTGGCTGTTGTTTTACCTGATTATTGTCCTCCCCATGTTCAACATTCTCCCCCATTCAACATTCTCACGACCCTGCCTCCTGAAGTACATCTGAAGTGGTTGTTCTTGGCCTCGGGGTTGTGCAATTGAGGGCATCATCAATTTCAGGGGCTGAAATAGGAAGGGAAGCGATCCAATAGTCAAAGAAGGAGGTTGGCCATTTGTTACGTGAGGTGCAATTGTTGCTAGTCTGACTATGCTCTCCCCCTCTCGAGCATCAGTCATAGGGGATAGATGATCAAGGCCTTCAAACAACATGCTCAAATCTATTTTCTCGCCATAAAAGGGTTCAGATTCACAAAAAGTAACATCCATAGTCATAAAGGTTCTGCGCTCAGTTGGATTCCAGCATTTGTATCCTTGTTTCCCATGAGGATAGGCAATGAAGACATATTTCACCACCTTGGGATCAAGCTTACTCACTGTAGGTCTGTGATCTCTGACAATGCAGGTGCAGCCAAAAACCTTGGGAGTAACAGGGAACTTATTTTCACCAAATAATAGCTCACATGGAGATTTCATGCCCATAATCCGTGAAATCATGCGATTAATCATCAAGATAGTAGTTAGAACAACCTCACTCCACAAAAATTTAGGTATATTCACAATGTACATGAGAGAGCGAGTTATCTTATAAGAATCCTCCAAATCTCCTGTTAACATATTCTGTCCCATTATCATTCCTAAGCACTTGTACCTCCACCTTAAACTAAGTGTTCACGTATGTACAAAAATCCTGAAAGCACTAAAACACCTCATCTTTGTGGCGTAAAAGGTAGACCCAAGTCATGCATGTATAACAGTCAATGAAGGTTACACATGTTGGAGATATGCCCAAGAGGCAATAATAAAATGGTTATTATAATATATCTTTGTGTTTATGATAATGTTTACATACCATGCTATAATTGTATTAACTGAAACATTGATACATGTGTGTTGTGTAAACAACAAGGAGTCCCTAGTAAGCCTCTTGTATAACTAGCTTGTTGATTAATAGATGATCATGGTTTCGTGATCATGAACATTGGATGTTATTAATAACAAGGTTATGTCATTGAGTGAATGATATAATGGACACACACCCAATTAAGCGTAGCATAAAGATCACGTCATTAAGTTCATTTGCTATAAGCTTTCGATACATAGTTACGTAGTCCTTTCGACCATGAGATCATATAAATCACTTATGCCGGAAGGGTACTTTGATTACATCAAACGCCACTGCGTAAATGGGTGGTTATAAAGGTGGGATTAGGTATTCGGAAAGTATGAGTTGAGGCATATGGATCAACAGTGGGATTTGTCCATCCCGATGACAGATAGATATACTCTGGGCCCTCTCGGTGGAATGTCGTCTAATTAGCTTGCAAGCATATGAATGGTTCATAAGAGACCACATACCACGTTACGAGTAAAGAGTACTTGTCAGAGACGAGGTTGAACAAGGTATCGTGATACCGATGATCAAACCTCGGACAAGTAAAATATCGCGTGACAAAGGGAATCGGTATCGTATGTAAATGGTTCATCCGATCACTAAGTCATCGTTGAATATGTGAGAGCCATTATGGATCTCCAGATCCCGCTATTGGTTATTGGTCGGAGAGAAATCTCAACCATGTATGCATAGTTCACGAACCGTAGGGTGACACACTTAAGGTTTGATGTCGTTTAAGTAGATATGGAATATGGAATGGAGTTCGAAGTTTTGTTCGGAGTCTCAGATGGGATCCAGGACATCACGAGGAGTTCCGGAATGGTTCGGCGAATAAGATTCATATATAGGAAGTCACTTTCCAAGTTTGGAAATTATCCGGTGCATTTATGGAAGGTTCTAGAAGGTTCTAGAAAAGTCCGGAAGAAATCACCATGGAAGTGGAGTCCCGGAGGGACTCCACCTTGCATGGCCGGCCAAACCCTAAGGGGGAGGAGTCCCAGGTGGGCTCCACCTTGGTGGCCGACCAACCCACCTCAAGGAAAGGTGGGAGCCCCACCTTGAGTAGGACTCCCCCCTTGAGTAGGTTTCCCACTTTTGGGAGGTTTTGTTGTTGGGGTCTTATTCGAAGACTTGGACTACAACTCTTGGGGATTTCCACCTATATAATGAGGAGCTTAGGGGAGGGGCCGGCCACACCTGGCCACCCTTGGCCACAGCCCCTAGTTGTCCGGCGCCCAAGCCCCCTCTCCCCAAACCCTAGCTACCTCTCCTCCACATACAACTCCCGCATAAGCTTAGGCGAAGCCCTGCCGGAGTTCTCCACCACCACCGCCACCACGCCATTGTGCTGCCGGGATTCTGAGGAGGATCTACTACTTCCGCTGCCCGCTAGAACGGGGAGGAGGACGTCGTCTTCATCAACACCGTACGTGTGACCGAGTACGGAGGTGCTGCCCGATTGTGGCACCGTCAAGATCTTCTACGCGCTTTTGCAAGCGGTCAAGATCTTCTACGCGCTTTTGCAAGCGGCAAGTGATCGACTACAGCAACAATGAGATCTAATCTCGTAGGCTTTGGAAATCTTCGAGGGTTAGTCTCATGATCTTCTCGTTGCTACCGTCTACTAGATTAGATCTTGGCTTGTGTTTTCGTTCTTGCGGTAGGAATTTTTTTGTTTTCTATGCTACGAATCCCATCAGTGGTATCAGAGCCGTGTCTATGCATAGATTGGTTGCACGAGTAGAACTCAATTGTTTTGTGCGCGTTGATGCTTTGTTGTCTTTAGTTCGTGTACTTTGCATCTTGCGGCATGGTGGGAGGAAGCGGCCCGGGCTAACTTTACATGACCGCGTTCATGAGACTTGCTCCACGCTCGACATGCAACTTGTATTGCATAAGTGGCTTCGCGGGTGTCTGTCTCTCCCACCATAGTGAAGATTCAATTTACTCTTTCTATTGACAGCACTAGTATCACCGTTGTGGTTCATGTTCATAGGTAGATTGGATCTTACTCGAAAACCCTAAACCACGTAAAATATGCAAACCAAATTAGAGGCGTCTAACTTGTTTTTGCGGGGTTTGGTGATGTGATATGGCCATGATGTGATGATGAATATGTATGAGATGATCATTATTGTATTGTGGCAACCGGCAGGAGCCTTATGGTTGTCTTTATATTTCATGTTGTAGTATTATTTCAAAGTAGTTGTAATAGTTGCTACACACGGTGAACAACCATGAAGATGGCGCCATGGACCTTGACGCTACGCCGACGATGATGGAGATCATGCCCGTTGATGATGGAGATCATGTCCGTGCTTTGGAGATGAAGATCAAAGGCGCAAAGACTAAAGGGCCATATCATATCACATATGAATTGCATGTGATGTTAATCCTTTTTGCATCTTATTTTGCTTAGATCACGACGGCAGCATTATAAGATGGTCCCTCACATTAATATCAAGATAATAAAGTGTTCTCCCCTCGTATGCACCGTTGCTACAGTTCGTCGTTTCAAAGCATCTCGTGATGATCGGATGTGATAGACTCTACGTTCACATATAACGGGTGTAAGCCATGTTTGCACACGCTGAATACTTGGGTTTGCTTGACGAGCATAGCATGTATAGACATGGCCTCGGGACAACGGAAACCGAAAGGTTGAACACGAGTCATATGGATGATATGATCAACATGTTGATGTTCACCATTGAAGCTACATCATCTCACGTGATGATCGGTTTTGGTGTAGTGGATGTGGATCGTGTGCCACTTAAACAACTATGAGGGATGTTGTGTTAAGTGGGATTTCATTAGTAATTAGATTAAAACTTGAACTAATTATCATGAACATAGTCTGTATAGTATTTTGAATTAAATTTGTAGAATTGGCATCCGTTTTCTACCATGCGCTAGTCTTGTAATTGAGATAGAAAAACTGTTTAGTCTGACAATTAATTTTACGGACTGGTACCGTATTGTTAAAGAATCAAGAAATAATTAAGTCCTATTGCAAACTTTTAGTAAACCTCACATTGCTTATTCAAAGAACAATGGTTTCAATTAGTACCTAGAATCATCTTGTCTCCATGAAACTTGAAGTTCAAATCTGTTTGAAAAGTAAGGAGCTGAAAATTTAGTTTTCAGAAATAAGCAAGGTATGAGATATATGTGATATCTAAGACCTTATTGCAAGATGATAGAATATAATTTGGTGAGACTACATAAACTCATAAGTTTTATGGGAATGTACGAAGGTTGAAGACGCCCGGCGTCCCAATCCTCCAACTATTGGGGCACTAACGATATTCGCATATCCATGAAGTGATCGTCCTTAGTATGCACCGTTGCTAAGACTCGTCGTTTCGAAGCATCACGTGATGATCGGGTGTTATAGATTCTACGTGTGCATACAAAGGGTGCAAGCCAGATTTGCACACGCGAATACTGAGGTTAAACTTTACGAGCCTAGCATGTACAGACATGGTCTCGGAAAGTCGTCATGATATAATGGATAAAATTATGAGTGAAATTGTTCATCATATTACAAAGTTACTAATAGTGAAATCTGGAACACTTTTCATATGATGATCAACTTCAAAATAAGAACCTCAAGGTTATTGGTATTTGACCAACAAACCTAGAAGTTAATGATGTTGAAGTGTTTTTCTGAATAATGAGAAAAGCTAAAAGAGAAACTACAAAAGATATTTTGGCAGAAAGAAAAGAAAAGAGTAGAAAGTCTAGCTCAGGTGTATATAAATGATATACATGTTATGGTTGTATTCCTTGTTTGGTCACACAATGAAATTCTTGGGTATTTGTACCAGATTGGTTGGTATGAGATGTCATACAGTACAACGCAATAAAAGAATACGATGGCCTAAATGACTGACAAGGAATATGATAGGAATACACTTCTGGAACAAAAATAAAGTGTTATTATGTTCGTCGTTGGTATTCTATCTAGCCCTTAGAATTTATAATAAAGAACTTAATAATTGTTATTTTGCTCTAGTCAAATGAAAAACAATGAGTTGTTCAAATTATGACATTACTCCATGTACGATGGATAAGTTATTATAAATCTTAATGGTGAAACACACATACATAACACTGACGCTAAAATGCCATAAGGCAAATGATTTGAATTCCACTTATTTGTGGAACCGCGATTTAGGTCATGTTAGAAAGGAACGCATGAAGGAACTCCATGCAAATGGATTTTTGGAGTCATTCGATTTTTGAATCGTCTGGCGCTTGCAAATCTTTTCTGAAAGAGAATGACTAAATACCGTTCATAGGCCAAGAGTTGAACGGGCAACTGAACTTAGTGGAAACATACATGATGATGTAAATGGTTCATTGGGCATAGTTGTGTGCGGGAGATTCTTCTACTTCATGAAAACTTCCAACAATGAATTGAGTATATATATGTGGATATATTCGATAAGGAAGAAGTTTGAAATATTTGAATGGATTCAAATAAATTTCAGCATGAAGTGGAAATCATCGTAATAGAAAAGTCAAATATCTATGATTGGATCATAGTGGAAATATTTGAATTACGAGTTTTAGCGAACATCTAAGAGAGTTATGAAATTGTTCTAAAAACTCACGTTCCTTGGAGTATCATAGTGATGATGGAGTATCCGAGAGACGTATCCAAACCTTGTTGGATTAATGATGAAATAAAATGACGCCATTATATTTTTGTGGATTATGCTTTAGAGACTACCGCTTTTGCACTTAATAGAGCATCATCATGATCCGTTGAAATGACACCATACGAGTTATGGCATGGGTATGAACCTTAGTAGTCCTTTCTTAAATTTTGGTATGCATAGCATAAGTAAATAAGTTTACAACCAAAATCGGATGAATGTCTTTGTTGGTTATCCCAAAGAATTAATTGGGAAATCATTCCACCATGGAAACAAAGACAAAAGTGTTTGTCGATGTTTCTTACTTATTTCCAAGAAATTGTTTCTAGCGAAGTATTTGAGTGGGAGGACAATATAACTTGATAAGGTTTATGAACCTGAGCATAATGATCAGAGTAGCGCAGCATCGGAAATGGTTCCGAAAGCGGCCACAACGATCTTGGCTCCCATGACTACAAAGTGTTTTAGCCATGGAGATCGAAGTACATATTGAACCTTGTAGGTATGGTTTACTTTGTGATCAAATAAATGATTTGTGGACAAAGGATTGATTTTGAACAATGATAAACCAACTACAAACAAAGAAGTTATGATGGGCCCTGACTCCGTTAAAATGGCTATACGCCATGAAATCCAAGATAGATAAATACTTTTTGAAAGTAAATGGATCTATCAAAATTGATGGACTTGGATGAAATATCCTTGAAAAAGCTTGACTTGTCGAAAAGTTGTTTACGACGAAGTTCAAAGAGTTGAATACGATAAGATTAGATCTTCCGTAGCAATGCTTATAGTCTATGTGGATTATTCTAGTAATCGCTACATATTTCTTTTATGAGATATGCTAGTAGGATGGCAAAATACATTACTTAACAGAAGTGTGTATTAAAGGTGTATACAAGATACAAACCAATAGTTTTGGTAGTCCGTGGAATACTAGATAGGTATACGAACTTCAATTGGATGAAGTGAGTATCGCGGAGTTGGAATCTTCACTGGATGAAATAGTCAAAAAGTTTTTTTGATTTCATTAGAAACGATGAAGATGCTTGCATTTGCAAGAAATTAAGTGGGAGCGCTGAGACATATTTATAATACTTTATGTAGATGACATATAGTTGGTTATAAATGATGTAATTATATATTTGATTAAAAGGTTTCATTGAGAATTAACTTCAATGAAAGAATATGGACTGAAACATATTTAGTGTCAAGATCTATGAAGATAGATTGAAACACATAATAAGTTTAAGTCAAAGTACATAGAATGGATATTGAAGTAGTTCAATATAGAAATATTAAGAAAATGTTCTTGTCATGTGAAGGTTTAACAAGACTTGAGTGTATCTGACACTCAATGAGTAAAAACACATGAGTGATTATAGATCACGAATAATATGTACACAATCAGATGTCCTGTGTTCTAAAAAGTTAGGAGCATATACCAGAATGATACATGTGATGATCATTGGACAAACAGTAAGAATATCACTGTGTGCTTTAGAAGAACCAAGGATATATATATATAGTTTTATATGGGGTAATGATAAACAAAATCGCTGTAAAGTGTTGCACCGATATTAGTTTGGTCACATATAAAATAAATTTCAATCTAAATTAGGCTAAGTGTTTTTAAAAAGGTAGCACAATGCTAGATTTAGAAGAGTTCTATGGTTTCGTGATCATGAACATTGGATGTTATTAATAACAAGGTTATGTCATTGAGTGAATGATATAATGGACACACACCCAATTAAGCGTAGCATAAAGATCACGTCATTAAGTTCATTTGCTATAAGCTTTCGATACATAGTTACCTAGTCCTTTCGACAAGGGATCATATAAATCACTTATGCCGGAAGGGTACTTTGATTACATCAAACGCCACTGTGTAAATGGGTGGTTATAAAGGTGGGATTAGGTATTCAGAAAGTATGAGTTGAGGCATATGGATCAACAGTGGGATTTGTCCATCCCGATGACGGATAGATATACTCCGGGCCCTCTCGGTGGAATGTCGTCTAATTAGCTTGCAAGCATATGAATGGTTCATAAGAGACCACATACCACGTTACGAGTAAAGAGTACTTGTCAGAGACGAGGTTGAACAAGGTATCGTGATACCGATGATCAAACCTCGGACAAGTAAAATATCACGTGACAAAGGGAATCGGTATCGTATGTAAATGGTTCATTCGATCACTAAGTCATCGTTTAATATGTGGGAGCCATTATGGATCTCCAGATCCCGCTATTGGTTATTGGTCGGAGAGAAATCTCAACCATGTCTGCATAGTTCACGAACCGTAGGGTGACACACTTAAGGTTTGATGTCGTTTAAGTAGATATGGAATATGGAATGGAGTTCGAAGTTTTGTTCGGAGTCTCGGATGGGATCCAGGACATCACGAGGAGTTCCGGAATGGTTCGGCGAATAAGATTCATATATAGGAAGTCACTTTCTAAGTTTGAAAATGATCCGGTGCATTTATGGAAGGTTCTAGAAGGTTCTAGAAAAGTCCGGAAGAAATCACCATGGAAAGTGGAGTCCCGGAGGGACTCCACCTTGCATGGCCGGCCAAACCCTAAGGAGGAGGAGTCCCAGGTGGGCTCCAACTTGGTGGCCGGCCAACCCACCTCAAGGAAAGGTGGGAGCCCCACCTTGAGTAGGACTCCCTCCTTGAGTAGGTTTCCCACTTTTGGGAGGTTTTGTTGTTGGGGTCTTATTCGATGACTTGGACTACAACTCTTGGGGATTTCCACCTATATAATGAGGAGCTTAGGGGAGGGGCCGGCCACACCTGGCCACCCTTGGCCGCAGCCCCTAGTTGGCCGGCGCCCAAGCCCCCTCTCCCCAAACCCTAGCTACCTCTCCTCCACATACAACTCCCGCATAAGCTTAGGCGAAGCCCTGCCGGAGTTCTCCAACACCACCACCACCACGCCGTCGTGCTGCCGGGATTCTGAGGAGGATCTACTACTTCCGCTGCCCGATGGAACGGGGAGGAGGACGTCGTCTTCATCAACACCGTACGTGTGACCGAGTACGGAGGTGCTGCCCGATTGTGGCACCGTCAAGATCTTCTACGCGTTTTTGCAAGCGGTCAAGATCTTCTACGCGCTTTTGCAAGCGGCAAGTGATCGACTACAGCAACAACGAGATCTAATCTCGTAGGCTTTGGAAATCTTCGAGGGTTAGTCTCATGATCTTCTCGTTGCTACCGTCTACTAGATTAGATCTTGGCTTGTGTTTTCGTTCTTGCGGTAGGAAATTTTTTGTTTTCTATGCTACGAATCCCATCAACACAATATTTCATTCCACCAATAAACATAATGGGGCATGTCCATACATCAGAGTGCACAATAGTAAAAGGAGCTATACTTCTCAACCCCTTTCTCACATAAGATGTTCTAGTATGTTTAGCATCCTCACATGCATCACATTTCATTTTAATCATGTCTAGTCCACTCATTACATCAGGAACTAATTTGTTCACTTTATCAAAAGAAATGTGCCCTATTCGACAATGATGAATTATGGCCTTGCACTCCTTATCACCTTGGACCGCTACGAGCACCACTGAGTATCCCATCTCAGACTGCTCTCGGTCCAGGTACCACAATCCTCTACGCCTGATTCCATCCCTAAGCTTCCTTCAAGTCCTCCTCTCCTGAATCAAACACATATACTTATCAAGTGTAATGGGGCAATCAAGCTGATCAACCAAATTATTCAGTGAGATTAAGTTCACCGGGAGTGCAGCCACATGTAGGGCAGATCATAACTTAATTCTAGATGAACATTGGACAACTCCAACACCTTTTGTAGGTTGGGTGGTACCATGTGCAGTTTGTGGTTTCATGATGTGTAGATGGATACTGGTTGTACAGCTCAAACTCTCTAATATTACCAGTAACATGTTTGAAGGCTCCAAAATCTAATACCCAATCAGAATCTAGCTTATGTGCGGCTAGAGAGACATTGTCAATGTTACCTTTGGTGTAGACGAAGTGGGAAAACTGCCCAAAGCTTGTTTCTCCTTGATGTTCACCTTTCTTCCCTTCTCCTTCAATTACAGTTCCTTGAATCCGAGTTCCTGCTGACTATGACCTCCCTCCATAACTGTCATGTTGGCTCTTGCCCCTCCTTGTGAACCACCCGAGTTTTGATAGTAACTTCCTCCATTTCTTCCTACCTCCTTTGTAGTATCCCCTCGTGTACCAGCCACCACCTCTAAAACCTCCTCTGCCATGACGAGGTGGATCTGCACATTGATGGCTTAGGTGACCATTTACTGCACAACTGTAGTAGTTCCTGGTCTCCTGCCCCTCATGCACATGGTAGGTTGGCCTATGTGTAAATTCTTCCTTTTCATTGGACTTCAGTCTTGTCTCCACTTCACAATAGCAGTTATAGCAGGTTCAAGTGAAGGCAACTGAGTTTCGTGCATCAAGCTTGCCCTTCTATTCTCAAACTTTTTATTCAATCCCTTCAAAAACTTCAGTACCCGCCTACCTTTAACCAATTTCTTCGCTGCCATAACACACTTAGAATGAGCAAGCACCAAGGGACCAAGATGATCCAAGTCAGCCCACAACTATTTCAGCTCCGTGGCATAGGTCACGACTGGTTTTTTGCCTTGAGTCAGATCATACACTCTATCCTCAAGTTCAGAAACCAACATCACATTTCCCTTACTTGAATATATTTTAGACAAAACTTCCCATACCTCCTTTGCAATAGGGAGTGCCTCAATTGATGCAACAACTGATGGAGATAAAGAGTTGAGCAACCACGCAAGTATACTGAATCAGTAGTGCTCCATTTCTTCCACTCAACACTCTTCTTTTCTACGGGTTCATCAACTTTCCCCAACACATATCCCTCCAAAGCTTTCATCTTCAGCAACAAAAATCCTCTCCTTGACCAGATCAAGTAATTTATGACACCCTACCGTTTGACCTCATTTGGGGTCGATTCCAGCTTCTGCACTCCCTCAGCATGTGAAGAGCCAACTGCCTTGGTCACACCATCAGCTTCCACAGTTTTGGCGGTGAGAAGCTCCACCAGCCTCTGTAGCACCTTGGCCAAGTCCTCTGACAGTCTTGTCACATAACTCCCCTTTTGCTCTCTTGATGCAGAACCACCACATCCACTGCAGCCTGCAATAGATCCAGTCACGCCAAGTAAGGGGCAGATATATATACATGCTCCTGCATGAATAGATGGACCACATGGGCCAGCAACATAAAGCCCAATAACTATTCAACAGTATGCATCGCTTTGATGGAGAGGCTGGAGCTTCGTCCCCCCTTTCGAAAAAGATGCAGTAGACAACGCAAATAAAGTCTGATGAAAAATCCTAGACAATCCACTTATAAATACACCAACAATATTAGACATGAGTTACAAAAGAATCAGCCATCGCACCAGGAAAACTATATGGCGATGCAATGCTGACTTTCTGAATCAGCAGCTACCGTGAAGGTTACAACACATAAGAATTTACTGCTCCTGTATAACCAGATATGGCTAATAGTGATTGCAAAATAATGATTCGACATGCCTTGCTCCGGCTCAAGGAACAGGTGTTTCCACATATTGGAACGCCCCTTTAAGGTCATATATACATCATATACATATAACATACAACGAAGGGACTCAGTCTTCCTCCTCGATGATCGACGAGAATGCGAATGGTTCAAACTTGTACCCATCACCCTCGTAAAACTTGTCCTGGAACTCGACCCAGTGGAGCCTCAAGGCGTGCAGAAATGCACTTAGGGTCTCCATCGAGAGCAAGACACCAATAGTGGCAAAGAGAAAGACGGATACTCCAAGGACAAGGATGATAATGTTGTTGTATCTGCAAATAGAGCGCAGTAAATATTAGAACGGCCGCTGTATCGTAGAAAAATAACAATAGATAGAGTGTATCTTACCCCCATGCTAGAAGAAGAACTTTATCATAGAAGACACTGGACAGCTCCGAGTGCGCAAGACTGCACAAACAAAAACATCAGTTAATTTCAATGCCTACCCCACTGAGGAGAAAGTTAACATAACTAGGGGTGATGTATCATATCAAGTACAGTGGTACCTGAGAGCCCAAAGACGAAGATATGAGGCGGTATTTGAGACTGCACCAAGGACAAACTCGATAGTGTGGATCAGCTGGTGGATAAAAACTTCGCTAAATTCAAACTCATCATGGTGGTGTGGGTTTTCATGATGCCCTCCCAATTGCGTCACTGAGTCCTCTGTGGCCTGGATCATGGTGTAGTGTTGGCCTTGGTGCCTCTGGTGGAGCAAGAAGATAACATCAAAAAATGGGCATATAAATTCCAGTGGGAAGTCAGTTAAGGATTTCATAAAGTCTCCAACCTGCTCATGTTGCTTCTTCAAAAGAAATGGTTTCGGAATTAGCATCCAAGGCACAGACACCAGAGCAAGAAGAAGTAGACCAAGCTGTAAGCGAGAAATGTTATGCATAATTAACAGAATCAACACATAGCAGCAATGGAGATCACCAAACCTGCACAATTTTCTGTCCAGGGAATAGCTGGTTCTCCCCAATATCATCGGTTGGACTGAGGAACATATATATCATCACATGGTATAGGTCAGCCTTTGAGCCTGTGCACCACTTAATAATGATGAGGATTGACAGATAACCAAATAAGCTGTTCAGGAAGATCAGCCGAGGAACAAACTGATACCTGTTGAAAAATTACACAACAACTGAATGAGTGTGGTCTACTGTTTTAAGGAAATTGTCAGAATAGTAGTAAAGACCAGGTCACGTGACTACTACTCAGAAGAGCTCAACTTACCAAACATTAATAGAATTTTTGAAAAACTTTGCATTAAAGAAACTCAACACAATTCCAAGGTTCATTTGTGTAAGTCCAAGAAGAATTGACATCTTCATCTTTAGGGAGTTCAGAAACGGCAATTCACTGCGGCTACCATGCCACACGGGATCCACACCAAATGGGTACACTTGCCTCACCTTAAGTAATCCTTCAGTTGTAGCATCTCTATAAATAAAACGAGGGAAGAAGGAAACTCAAATAAGGTTTTCATAAAACATCAAAGTAGGAGCAGGAATTTAGCAGTTTAGGTTCCTTACCCACAGGAAGGATCACGGCATGCATAGGCCGATTTACCAAAGAGCTCAAATGGAACCGAGAAGAACTCATTATATACTAATCCAGTGTAAATTGAAAAAAGGGACATCATCAAAATTACATAGCGTCCATCAAACATTATCTCCACCATATCGTTTAGTTTCTGAGAGCAAAGAAAAAAAAAGATAGTTAGTACTAATTGTGTTACAAAAAATATATCTAGCAAATGAAATAAGAGAAGGCTCGTGAGAAAACCTGTGAAGCTAGCTTCTTCTCTCGGATTATGAGGTACAATGCGCTAAGTAGGAGACAAATTCCATGACCCCAGTCTCCAAACATGACGGCAAATAAGAAGGGAAATGTTACAATAGTAAATAAACCAGGATTTGCCTCTTGATACTTCGCAATACTGCAAAATATGTTTCATTAGCGACTAAGCAAATTTATGGATGCCAAAAAAATAAAATATGGATACCACAAATCCAAATAGTTATTTTTTTGCGGTATGAGGGACTCGTTTATTCCTGGTTGATGGTAACTATATACTTAAATTACCATAAACATCAGGGAACCTAAATCTTTATTACTACTAGTTCGAATATAAATGTCATAACCATGATTGTAGTTAAGGAAAAATATTGCACATAGCACACAAAAACTTAAGGAAAAATAGAACTTGACACCACCAATATCAGGCATCTGATCCACGAATTATCATAACCTGGTAACTAACATCTAGTCATTGCTGACGAAAGAGTTTTCTAGATAAAAGTTTTCGCGTACACGCTTGAGGGATAAGGTTTTGAACAAACCAAAAGAATCTTGTCTATGTTATGCTTCCATACATTTGTCTCTTTGGTTGCATCCTAGTCCACTCCAACAAAAAAAATGTTGACTGACGGGAAGTCTAAAATGTGACGCTGCTACCTAGTCTACTCCAACAAAAAAAAATTCTTTTACTTTTGGATCTTACCCATAGGCATCCACAACGCCCTGGAAGGAGGAAGTAAATTTATTTGTCTGGAAATATGTTGGAGGAGATTCTTGTGTGTTAAGAATTTGGAAAATGGAACCAACTTGAGAGTTGCTACCAGTAGTAGCACGATGAAGTGCGTCTTGGACCTGCAATAGATAAAAAAAGACACCCAACCTTATGAGCAAAAGAAGAGCAACCGAAACCAGAAATCAAGCAGAAAACATCATTGTCTGGAAGTATGACAGTGCATCTGGATACCTTACTTGTAGCAAAAACTGGACTCCACCCCTCAGCAACTAAGCATTTCTTTGTCACATCAAGACTGAACATGTTTAACGTGTGGTAAATAGCATTTTCCTTCTTTAACTGAACCATTTGTATTTCAGTCAAAATTAAACTTGAATGCAAAGGAATTAATAAGATATTCAGAAAGGAATGTTCAGATAGCACTGACGTATGATTTGTATGATAGGAAATATTACAAGCTTACCTGATTGTTCCATTGTTCAAACTCAGAGCCTATATTTTTTAGTATGCTGTCACGATGAGCTAAACCTATTTCGACAGTTACTTTCAGCTCGGACACTTTTCCAGATACCTAAAAAGTTGTAAATGTTTTAGAACAAATAATAGTAATTATGTAAACTTAGTACAATAAAACATATGAAATTTTGTAGAAAGAGAATTGGATTATACTTCAGTACTTCTAAAAATGCAAAACTTGAGACAGGAAAGAAAAAAAATCCACAACATCACCTTTATTATCCAACATGAAAGATCAAAATAGAAAGACAAAAATACTGCCTCCAGTTTACAGAAACATGTCACTTTGGCTTTCATAAGCACTAAATAATAGTTGGTTTAATAATTTAAAAAAGGAAATCAAGGATGGTGTGTTGTATATTGCATGATAACAATGCCCAATGTACAGTATATGCACAACCACACATCGCGTAGATATATATGTACAAAAGCAACCACTTGTGGAGGTCAACAGTCTTAACAGAAACAATCCACAAATCAAAATGAGTATAAAGATGGATTAAAGAACAGCACAAGGTAATAAACACCAACCTCCTGAATAGTATGCAGTTGTTTAGCAAGATCTTCAGGAAATGGATAACGGTTGGCACCAAAAGCATCACAAATTTTCACAATCTTGGATTTTGCTCTCTCCCCAGAGTAGAATATAATAAAAGAATTTTTCACAACCTGTCAGTATATTATAGTATTGAGGATAATATTTCAGAAACACATAACTAGTGGGGGAAACACAGCAACAATACCAAGTGGAAACTTCCACTTATTATGGATCGGAGGGAGTAATCAATTATAAAACCCACAAGATCTAGGATAGTTTGTTTCAGATTTACAGTCATGCTGGTTAGATACATTTTTAATCATCTGACATGAGGACTCACGAACTTCATCTTCAACACAAAAGAAAATAAAAATAAGGGAATCATCTAGTTGAATGTTCAGAATTAACTCCTAAAAGTTGTGTGGAGTTGATTTATGAACGGAAGTAGTAACCTTCTCTCCAGATTGTGGATCAGTTATAGGTTCGTCAACGGATTCTTGTCGAAGTAACATATTGCCCCTGGTGGAACGGAAAAGTATACGTTCAAAAGCCATAGCCTTTTGTTTTGGCACAAGACCACTCAGGAAACCTAGCTTCACTTGTTTCGATGGATCTGTAACCATTTCCTGAAACGAGAAAACAATAGGGACTTGAAGAAACAGCATGGAGTCAAGGAAGGACATTCAAGATATTTGTTTCCTAGAATAATGGTCCACACCTGCTCCAGTAAAGGACTCTCCAGAGAAGAATCACCAGACTGATCTGCCAACATTTCGCTCTGTTGCTGTGTCGCACTTCTTTCAGCTGAACAGAAAAACTCACCAGTCTGAAAGTAAATAAAATCAGTAATGATTAATGTATAACAGTCCTCAACATTACTCTTTTAGGTCAACAAGGCCTGCTGCTATGCGCCACCCCTTAGACTGTTTGCTACATGACGCCTCTCATGTTGTTGACCTAAAATATGAGTCGGTAGCAAGTACCATCTTCTAAATTTTCATTACAAGTTGAAAAAGTTTCATTCAGACTGCCATAAGATATGCTTTGTGGTTTCACTTCTCATTTAGTAAAACCTGTATCTACGACAACTATACTTGCTGTACTTTATTGATCCCCGCTAAGATTTGAATGTCAGGAATTTCATGTCACGAACAACAGAACCCAAAGTAAATGATTAATGGAAAACGGAAAACTAGAGAGTGCTATATATTAGTTATGAAGTTATCTTTCCTTTATTTCACAAATATTCAGCAGGCAATTTTTTCTTGTTTCTTCTATAGCTTATACCTCAGGGCAACTTCAGGGTTTATCCCCTTCCAATTTATACACGGTTATATGATGCTATCGTCAATTCATGAAAAGAGAAAAGAGGATCACATTAAAATTATGCCATGGTACTTTAATGGGGCCATACCTTTTTTAGAAGAATATTGTACTCCACCAGCTCATTGTATGCCCTCTGCAACTTTCCATTATTTGTATTTACTTCAATTAGCTCGGTTTCGAATTCCCCGAGTTTTATCTGTTAGTTGATAATACTAAAATAAAATTATATATTTACAATCTGCACTTGATGAGGTATAAGTTCATTAACTAAATACCTCTAGGTCATCAAATTCCAAAGGAGCTCCTGAAAATTGAGTGGAAGAAGTCAATATGGCAGCTTTGGACATTTGTTCCTTAAAAAAACGCATCCTGCGAGCCATTTCACCACACCTCTTGATCTGCACAAAGTGTATACGCGGCAATAAGATTGTAAAATTCACAGATCAGTATGCACAAGTAAATACTATTATAATTTAGGGTATGCTAGGTTTTTTCCCAAGTTTATACCCTACCAAAGATTGGTAGTCAAAATTTTGGTTGAGGTTTTATTTGTCCATGATTTGGCCAACATTGGCTAAAAAAATGAACTAGAGATGGTAAAGTAGCATCAGAAGTGCCAAAAGGCTGGCAACTATTCAAACATAGATCAATTTTTTTTGGTCATGGCCAAAAAGTTGGTAAGGCGCACATTGGCCACAATCCAAACCTGCTCTTAGAGCACAACATAATTTCAGATACTTCCGAAAGGACCAAAAGTTCCATATGAAATTGAATCGATGACAGAACCTTATGCGGCATATACTGGTCTAGGCCCTTTACGCATTAGATTATATGTAATCAGGATACATAGGATGCTGAAAACCAAATCATTGCATTAGTTGGGTATTTTGATTGGCCATAAGCTGGACAGATACAAGCCATCTATATATAACAAAACATGGACAGCAACAATAACGCATTAAGAAAGTTCAAAGTACCTGAGCAGCATAAGCCCGTTGGAATGGGCTCTTATCCGCATTAAGCTGAAACAAATGGTAAATATTAGATTCTCCTGGACTCGGCCAAAAGGGAAAGGCAGATCAAAGTCACATATGTCAACAGGTTTAAGGCTTTACCTTCTCTACCAATTAAGTTGATCTGAGATTACATTATCCTGTGACATAGAGCTACGCATACAGTTACATGTCTTGTAGAAAAATACTTCAGATCATTAACTAAATTTCAAATGTGTCTATTCCCATTTAGTTATTTATCTTTTTTTCGAAATGGAGGATGAGACCATAGTTGCCAGGTTCGGGGTCGGTGCCGCGTTCCACGATCCCGGATCGATCGACCCGGATCGAGGATCGGGAACGACAGCGGGTCGACCTGATTCGTGGCCGGGTCACGACCCCGTTCGATTGATGTTGAGCACGGCAGTTGCAAGGCGGCGAGTACATACCAGGCATGCCGCCGCAGTTTCCGTCCTGCCATGTACGCCGGCGGCTGAGCGACGGTCTCAATCTCACGGCGCCGTCGCATTGCGGCCTGCCCTGCTTCGTTCCTCCGTCACCGCCGTCGCCGCCTGGTCGCCTGGAATTCACTAGGGGAGGTCGGGCTCTGATCGTGGGAGGCACTGCTGGACTTGGTCACCGGAATAGACCGAAGGAATTTGGGGATTTGTTTGGTGCTTCGTCTTCCTGGAGAAGAAATACGGAACGGATGAGTTTCCTGGGCTGACGTGGTGGTGGGCTGACTGGCTGACTGGACCGTCCCAAAATTAAATGGATCCCGACCCGCGTACCAAATCGGCGTACCGGAGATGTATACCCCATGTCGATCCTTGTTCGCTAGGATGTCGATCCTCGATCCTCGACCCCGTTCCTCGACCCGCACGACCCGGATCGCTGGCAACTATGGATGAGACCACCAGCCTCTGCATCGAAAAGATGCATACGGCTTTTTTAATTAAATTTAGTTATTATCATGAGAACCTCAAATCCTCAATTAGGCTATTATCTACTTGAGAGCCATGTAAGTACATAGATTCATAGTGATGTTTCGCACAGGCCCTTTTACACTAATCCTAAGGTCGTTTCTTCAACACCTCAAAAAAAAAAGATGAGTCAACCAACCGTACGTCAATCCATAAGTTACTTGGATAATTGGAGGATGCGAGGATGAGAAGAAAACAGCAGGAGATGGTACTCAGATTACTTCAGCATCGATACGTCCACACATCGCGTATCACACAACCTACGCATCACCACTGGCGATTGTTACAGCGTCGAAATTCCAAACACTATTCAACCACCCGCACTCGATCGAGACAGCCACCGCGCGCACAAGGAATACGAGCAGCAAACAGAATAAAATCCAAGAAGCAAAGGTGCGTGCTTACGTCTTTGAACTGGACGAGGCCGAGGTCGCCGAGGTTGGAGACGGCGAGGCGCGCTGACTCTGCAGGGATGATGAGCTGCACCAGCTGCATCGTCTCCGACCTCATAAGATCCATGGGTGGGCAGCACCCGCCGCCGCCGAACATCGCGGGGCAGTACGCACCTGTTGGTTGGAAACTCTGTGCGGACGGGACCTGAAGGCGAGCGGGTGGAGGGCGTGCTTGCTCCGGTCACCGGTGGGTTGCCGGGGTTTCTCGGAGGCAGTCCACCCGGTGGCGTGCCGGTGGTGGTGGCGGCTATTGTTTTCGCAGGAGGTAGTGACGCGAATGCTTTAACAAATTTAAACTTCCGATTGCCAACGATCGAGGTACGGACTTGACTTTGGTGACGATGACTTGTGGTTGTGGGGCCAGAGAGTTCGCGCATGTGCAGCGCGAGGCTTCGGCCTGAAGGAGTTTTGGAGTATTTGCTTGCCTGCTACTGCAACTCGACTTGGACAGGTCCGGCAGCGATATACTACTGTATGTTGTTTCGTTGACTATGTTGCAAAGCTCGGTGTTTTGCTGTCCGCATTGGTAATAATATTATGGTCGCATCAAAGCATGGAAGTTGCTTTGTCTCCACCGAGTCACACTTGCAGAAAACTCATAAGCATATCGGTTATGATTCCCGAAACAGATAACTTATCATGATTATAAAAACAGAGAGCACATAATATGAAAGTCGTGTAAACCGGCGAGATGAATCTAGTTTGGAAAGGAACTAAAAGATCGATTGTGAGCAACAAACTAGCAAAATCAATCTTGGTGAACTTCCAATAAAAACATGAAATTGAAAAGTTACAGTGGATGAAAGTTGGTATCACTGCCAAAAACAGACCATCACTAATCAAAGTATTAATACAAAGATAAGAGGACCCACAAATACCTAATAAATACACATGAACAGAGTTGCACGAAGTCAACCTAACCATTTCGCAGAAATGTTTGTATGTCCTGTGCATGTTTGTGCCGTTAGAACCACTATGTTTCCTGCTTTAAGATTTGTGCTATCTGATTCCATTGTGTTTTATTAAGTTTTGGAAATCTGAAACACATGGATATGCAACAAAACATAATGATTTTGTGCACGGAGCAAACACCACTCTCAACCACTTCAGCTATGATTCTGGAAACAGAAAACTCAAGACACCGGAGGTATGTGGAATAGCGAGATGAAACTACTGCCGAACGGTGTTTTGAAAATATTGACGAATTTCGTAAAAATTGATCTTGTGGATTTCAGACAGAAACTTGAAACTGTAAAAATTGATTTGTGGATTTAATATCTGTGATATCTGATTCCATTATGTTTTATTAAGTTTTGGAAATCTGATACACATGGATATGCAATGAAACATAATGATTTTGTGCACGGAGCAAACACCACTCTCAACCACTTTGGCTATGATCCTGGAAACAGAAAACTCAAGACACAGGAGGTATGTGGAATAGCAAGATGAAACTACTGCCGAGGGTGTTTTGAAAAGATAGACGAACTTCGTAAAAATTGATCTTGTGGATTTCGGACAGAAACTTGAAAATGGAGAACTAATGTAGAACGAAAGTTGGAATCAAACCCAAACAAAGATTCACCTCGTCCATGCAAAGCTTATTCATGTAGAAACCATCACAGACGGAAGTTGACACAAACAGGAGTGAATCAAGCAAGAGTAGTGAGAGAGATACATGATCACACACGGTAAGAGATACTGATCTCTTGCAAACATACCTAACGAGGTTACGCCCAGCAGATTTGGCTCACTGAAATACCGATAGCCACCTCATAGAAATTTGAAATGTTCGTGTTCAAGAGAGCACGATGGTGCTGTCTTCTAGTTGAATAGCAATTCAGTGGATTATATGTTTTAATTTGCAAATTGATTTACTTAGCTCCGCAACAAGAAAGCTTGACTTGCAGAGTAGCACAAGCACAGATGGCCGTGGAGGGATTTCAGTGAGAGCCCCAATATCAGGAGCGAGAATCTCGGTCAGCTAGCGCACTAGACAATGAACTGGCAGGAAAACTCAACGAGGCACAGTTTTCTTCTCTCATTAAAAATAAGTTTACATGATCATTCCCCTCCCCTGCTGAGGATTACATGCAATGCAAGAGGAAATCTACATCTGGATGAACAATCAAACAAGCAAACAACAGGGTCTTATATATTATTGGCTGGGTCATCCAAGTTCTCTTCAGCTCAGAGATCATTCCGGAAATGTAAATGCATCAAAAGTTGCAGCCGTCTGGGCCCATGAAACTCATGCCTCTGGCTCTGGCTTCTCGAAGAAAGTTTTCTTAATAAAGTCAAATGGCTGCAAAAGAAATCAAAATGATTTCAGAATGGTGAAGACAGAAAACTAAACCAAATAATATGGTGATCTCCTTCAGAAAAAAAAGTTCAGAAGAAAACAAATTAACGGCATGTTGGAAAATAAACAATACTTGATTGATTACCAAGATCTCCCATGTGGCTAAAAATGTGAGAGGGGCATATTTAGAGTGGTAACTGATAAGACACACTAACTGTGGAACTAGCATGTTGGATGTTCAGCATGGCAGGATTGAATGTTGGATTCTGGCGAGTGATAGAAAATAAAGCTGGGAACATATATCCCACAGAAAGCAATAAGAGCATCTCCAACAGGCGCGCTATATAGGCCGCGCGGCATAAAAACGTCCGATATAGCGCACGCGGGACAGAATGTCGCGCTCTAGTAGGAGCGGTAAACGGCGCAGCGCTGTAAAATTTTTAGGGCACGCGGCGTTTTGCACAATCCGGAGCGGCATATCTGGCGCGCCGGCTACAGCGCGCGGCATCGCTCGTCCAAGCGCGAAAAATCCCCCGAGCTGAAACTTCCTCTTCCGCCTCGCCGCCCGAGCGCCCAATCCGTCGTCACCGCGCACCGCCGGTGAAATCCCGACGATGGAGGACCCCTCCGGCACCCCTCCCTACTCCGTCCCACCCTCCGCCGCCGCCACTTCCGCCGCACCCCCGCCAAACCCTAGCGGCGGCAACGCAACGGTTGCTGCGCGCGCGCTCTTCATCCCGCCGCGCGGGGCTCTGCACGCAGGCGCTGCCGCCGCGCAGATGGCCGCGCAGGGCGCCGGCGCGCGGCCCGCGCCGAGGAGGGGAAAGGCGCCGTCGAACAAACGGCGCGCGGCCCGCGCCGAGGAGGGGAAAGGCGCGGAAAATAGTTTTGTGTCCACTTAAATTATGGTACATTATTTGTTTCATGAATTATGTGTGATTATTTGATCTTTGTGATTGCAAAATAGTATACAAAACTGTTTTCCGCGCCCGCGCGCGCTGTATTTTGCCGCGCCCGGCGGAGGACGATTTTTTCCGCCCGCGCACGCGCTGCATTTTGCCGCGTCCGGCGGGGGAAAATACGGCCCAGCGCGCGCTAGCTGTTTACAGCGCGCACAATCAGAGGTTTAGCGCGCCACGATATAGCGCGCCTGTTGGAGATGCTCTAAATAGGCTGTGCAGGATACCCAAGTTCTTGAATGTAATAGCCTGAACTTGAAGATCATGCATAATAGAATTAAACAAGAATTGACCGATGAATTTCAAATTTCATACACTAGAAAGATTGATGCCATCTTAAACAAATAGAAACATTTCCATCCATGGAGTGATATAATATGAAATCCCCCATTCCAGAAGGGTTATTTGGTGGCATCTAGGATGAAGTCTAAGTGCTTCTCTAAGCAAAGGATGTATAATGAATGTTTCTTAAAAAAAAATGATAAACAGCGGCGAAGAGACTTTACAGGAGCATGTGGACAATGTACATCTTTGCTATGTGAAACAACAGATAAGGCAAAAGCTAAAGGAAATCAAAGTGTCTAATGGAAAACTAACAAAGTGGGGGCAAAACAAAAATACCGTTTCCAGAGTAGAATAACGAAAAGTAGATGACATCCATCAAAATTCACAAAATTCAAATAACAGATTAAGTTACAATGCTTCAAGTGCCATAACTATTAGAAGTTTCTGCTTTGCTAACTATTAGAAGTTCATTGCGTATTTATCATTTGGTCAAGCATCATGTTAGCATGATGTCGATGTGACCATAGCTACTTCAACATGTGTCCTGTCCTCTATTTACTGAAGCACGTTCCTATCCCTAAAGCACCTTAAAACATAGCTGTTATAGAGAAAATATGTGGCCATCACAATCAATTGGCTACCAATGGACTACTATTTAGATCCAAACAAGTTTGACTAATAACGTAATAAACTTCTGATAATCCCTCTCAGATCACACCATCGAAGGTCAGATCGCGGAGCCAGAATACCGATCCAGCAAGCCGCAGATCCAGACCAAACAACAAGCACGCAGACATGGCAGATCGGATCTACGGAAAACAAACCCTAACCGGTCCAAACATACACGTAACCACGGATCAAGCAACGGCTACGAGGGCAAACGGGACAAACGATCGGGCGGGGGTATTGGGCAGTGCGTGCAATCCAACGAGTCGTCGTCGATTAACAGTTTTAGCACCAACCTGGACGAGGTAGAAGGCGGCGGTGCCGGCGGCGACACCCCAGGTGGCGAGGGCAGTGACGTCGGCGGGCTGGATGCGGCGGGCGGAGAGGAAGCGGGAGAGGGTGGTGCTCGACGCCGGGAGAGCCATCGCCGCCGCTAATTCGGGTCTCGTTGCTTTCGCTTTCCGGAGGCAGGTGAGGATACCGAAATAGGAGAGGAAGGAGAAGACTTGGTAAAATCGGTTTGCCTCTTGCGCCTTCTGATGGGCCTATGAAGACAGAGGAGGAAGAAGGAACTACCGTGCATGGGCCAGTGCATCTGATGGGCCGATCCCTGGTAGCATATACTACCCCGTCTCAAAGTTTAAGGTTTTTATTATTTTTGAAAAAATGCCCTAAAAAATTATTATTATTGAAAAGTCAAACAAATTAAAGCTGATTTAACTTTTAGAAAAAGTTATCAAAAATATGATATTTTATAAATAACATATGAAAATATATTTAGTTATCTATGTACTAATATTAAATTTATATTTTACATGTCAGATTTTACTAAGTTTTTATAATATAAGTCTTAAGCTTTTGGATGGAGGTAGTATTTGCATGTGAAAGTTATGTATGTGCATGTAATGTTAGATGTTTCTATATACACCAAAAGGCTAACTAAAAATGAAGCCGGTTAAAAACCTTGAAGAATGAAAAAGGGTACAAATAATTTCTGGGAGTGATTTTGTAGACAAGTTTTAACCATGGGACTATTGACGTGCATCAAAACTTGGCTTTCCATGTGTCCTACTTGTGGCATTTAAGGAAAGCCATGTATAAAAAGTGAACATGCGTCTTCAGCAGTGTATACTCTTTGTCTTTGTTATGCAATCTAGGCCATCGACAAGCTAGTTTGATGCATGATTGATCATCGGCATGCACACGATGAACAAGAAAATGTGTGAAAGAGAAGAAAAATAGTTGCTCCCATGTTGGATGCATGATTTCTCATCTTCGGTTCAAGGTAGCCTTGTGAATGTCTCATGGTCATTGTCTAGTTCAAAAATGTTGTATGATAGAGCTTATAGATAGGGAATGTGAAAAGGAGGAATCGCCTAGCACCTTGATGCAATGATGCATCCAGCTAGGAATGGAAAGATGATTTGTTGGGTTTTTTCCAACACAGGAGTTGAGCCCACTATTGTGTGGACCCACCGTCATTTTTTTCCCCTCCACAACAACAACTACTCCCCATGTTCTCTATCTCTCTTCCTCTCTCTCTCTCCCCATTTTTCGAGGAGGTTGGCTCCTCTACAGGTCTCTGCATCTAGGAGGGTCCCGTCAAAATTGTGCCGTACGAGCTGAGCTAGTACTGCAAGGAAACACCCTAGGGTTTCCAAGAGATGCCCTTACAAGGATGTTGGTCATAGGGTCATGTCACAATGTTTCACTCGATGTATGTGTTTTGGATTTGTCTTTTGGTGGAATGTTGATGTTGGCCAAAGCGGGGTTGTACAAAGGGGGTGAGGAATGTCACTATCTGATTATGGTATCAACTAATGATGGCGGTATCCCATCCATTCGTGAGGAAATTTAACAAACAATCTTTACTATTTGTTGAAATCAGTTCATCTGTGAGGATGTTTCATTCCAAGTTTCTGAATATGTTTCACTTTTGACTAAATAAACTTGAAAAAATGTGCTACATGTTGCAAAAAATCCAAGTCTCAAAGTATTTACAACATATTTCTCTTTAACGAAATGTTTGTTGTTAAGTCCATTCTGAAACACTATGAAACTACAGTAGAACATTTCTATAAAACCTCACTTGGGTGGACTATAGGTTGGTTTTGGTAGAATATATGGGTCTATATGCAAATATGCCACACCAACAGATAAAGATTTCATAACAACAAACCATCTAAAAAAACGATTTCATGACAACAAACGAACGCCCAAGATACATCGTTTTGCTAGTGACGGGAGTCAAAGGCATACGCCCATGGGGGTGATGCTCTGGTGTTGCTCAACGTGTCCTGCGGAGCAAACTGCTAGTGAGGAGTGGTGTGCATATGGTGTCTTGTGTATTTTTTCTTATTTTTTTTCGAAATAGGGAGTGAAACCCCGGCTTCTGCATCATGATGATACACACGGCCTTTTATTAAACAAAATCTGTGAGTACAAAGTTTAAAAAGTAAAATTAATTCTGCAGGCCCTTTCGATATTCCTCAAATACTTAAAGGCCTACATGCCAAGCAAGACGATCACACATATATGTCTTTACTATGTAACTATTACAAAAAAAATCAAGAAATTGTCACACAATCTCCATTTTAAATATCATAGGCAATTTACAAGTAAATTACACATCACTATATTAATATGCAGACCACACAAATTACTCATCATAGGCACGTGATTAGTGAGACTAGTCACAATGGAAAGTATCATACACTAGTATCATGCACATGATACTAGTTTATGATACTAACCCCACAATGCATAATATCATAAGATAGTATCATAGTATCATCATATTTAATGTTTGTAGAATCTCAATACAAATGTGTGTACATGATGTGTTTGGCATTAAGTTTTCTAGTTTTACGTGCTATGATACGGTATCATATTATGATCCCACTCTCATCTCTCACCTCATTAATTGGTGTGCCACATCCGATTTTTGCCTACATGGCATGCATGATACTACTACTTAGGCTGGTCATACATGTAGTAGTATCATGCATATGATACTGTGTATGATACTATCTCTATAGTGGTTAGTATCACGAAGTAGTATCATAGTCATGCTATATTTATTGCTTTTTAGAATCTCAATGCAAATTTATGCACAAGATTTGTTTGGCATTAACTTTTCTCGTGACATGCGCTATGATACAGTATCTACCTATGTTACTCTAATATCCTCTCTCCTCCTTAATTAGATGCCACATCAGCATTTTTGTGGGACCAATGTGCATGATACTAGCTATGATACTAGCACTATGGCTAGTCTTATGATACTCCCATTGTGGCTAGTCTAAGAGGCTTGAGAGCTGAACCTTTTACCAAGAACCATGCAAAACATGACACCGCACCACTAGGCAGTGTCTTCAGGCGCAAGTTTTCAGCTTCAAAAAAAAAACGCATCTAAACAATTGCTTCTTACCCTAATTTTCCACATGAGCAGTGCCCATTGCTATCTTCTGAAGATTATATTTATTAGAGCACAGTAAGAAAGCATGCACGCCACATATTTGGAGATACACTTTTCCCCTTCCGATGGACTATGAATTGAGAAGGAAGATTCTGTTTACCAACACACGATCAATCACTAAGATTCTACTTGCGTGGCAGGTGGTTTTGATCCGCACGTAAAATCTATGGACCTAAAAAGTAGCTGTCACTAAGATTTCATTTACTTCACAACACGCAGGCTTCACATATCCAAAGCGTATTCCCTTCAACTCGAAGTCTCGAACGCATATCCGACGATCTACATCCACTGGATACACCCTCTGCCGGCTGCCGGGTACTGGTTCAGTTCACTTTACTGAAAGCAGGTTAAGACATTTCTCCATGCGACTTTGAAGTAAATATTTGTCGTGTAATGACAGCTTTAACTAGATTTCTATCTTATTGTAAAGTTCATGTGACGATTATTGAGACATTCTTAGATGGTACTTTGATTATACTCTAGTTTATTTTCAGGAACAACCCATGAACATAAGCAGAAAGCTAGATCCACATACACCAAAAGTAGGATAGCAATGCACTACTAGCTAGCAGACAGAGAAGGTTCACACTTCACAGTATCTAGTTGAATCTTCTTCAAAGGACCGCATCTTTAGACTTTAATCAGCGGCGAAGCTTCTATTAGCTCAACTCTTACTTGGTAGTATATACGCCAAATGAGAACACTCAGCTTTTACACATGTAAAGTCCTATCTGATAAGAATTGGATGTTAACTGACTGACTTGAGAACTTGACACCATAGACAGAAAAGTAGTTTTCATCCATCGCTTTGTTTTTTCAAGGAACATAGACATGTTCTTTGCTTTTGTTTCGCTGAGCTTATCGCCATAGACAGAACTAACGCGTGCAGGAGTTCTTTTACTTTTATTAAATTTCTATGTAAAAATGTTTGGAGCCATGTGTCGAGTGGTTGAGCCAATGGCAGTAGTTTTTGCACTGCTATATATGCGCTGGAGTCAAAGTCTTTGGAGTGAAAGACTTGGAAAGCTGGCGTGACAATAACTCTGTTTGCAAAGAAAACATGTTCCAACTTTCGCTGTCAGTGGGCCAACGTGGATATCCATTGGTCCAACCAAGCATCGACGTAGACACCTGGTTTTTGGTTGGTTTCAAGGGCTGCTGGCTAGTGACATCCATCGTCTAATAAACAACCATATACGGGTAACTTAATTAAGGCTATAAAGGTAGTTATAAAAACCAGGTTGATATACCGGCAAACCATGAACAATTGTTTAACATACACATGCTAACCCCACAAGCCACAAGAAGCCATTCTAAATCTTGTGGAAGATGGAATTTTAGTACTTTTAGAAAATCGGCGGGAGCACTACCTTTCAAGTTTCAACTAAGAAGAGATATTGTGATAGTTACGGACAGTTTGGTTGATGGCCAAAACCTAGAAATTCTGAGCATCCACGTGCAAACTTCTCATAAAAAACTACAGAACATGTGGAGTGCCGACCAATGCCATTATTGAAGGTCATTGATACTCCACCGTGGAAGGTTTATCCTCATCATGATAAATTGTAGTGGTTTCTCTTCTTCCAAACGCATGAGGTAGATTAGGTGGATGCTAAAAGTGTTGCCATTTCATAGAGATGTGTTGCTAAAAAGCATTCTACCGATCCTCGGGCATATTATGAGCATCAACCGTTGATCCCCTCACTGGTGGAAAAACAGGCTTTGGTCGCGGTTGGCAACTGCCATTAGTCGCGGTGGCCCAACCGCGACCAAAGTAGCGCGACTAAAGGCCCCCCCCTTTAGTCGCGGTTCCTTACGAACCGCGACTAAAGGCCCATCCACGTGGGCCTCGAGGCGAGCGCCAGGGCGGAGGACCTTTAGTCGCGGTTCTTCGGCCAACCGCGACTAAAGGCCTCCGCGGGGTTTAGGGTTTAGCCCCCCTCCCCCTAAATCTGGTTTCTTTTTAATTTGTATTATTTTATTTCTTTTGGGTTTTAATTTTGAAGGAGTTTCACATATTCTACGGTACTGTATACATACATGCATATGAATGTACAATTTCAAACAAATTTGAAATTAGAACCAAAAAGAATTCAAGAGTAATATACAATATATATTCAATATCGGATGACCATATACAATATATATTCAATATCGGATGAACATATACAATTTTGAACAAGTTAGTTACAAATTCCGGTGCCTATAAAGATCTACGTCATCGTAATAGTGTTCTCCTCTAGGATCGATGACTTCCTCGCCAACCATCCAGCCTAGTTCCTCTTGAAGTGGTCGGAAGCGAGCTTCTAGACTAAGCGTCTTCCGGAGGTTATTCCTCGAGATGTTGTTCTCACACGTCCGGTCCCGCTCATTGCGGTATCTCCGGATCCTCTCACAAACATAGTATCCACATAGATTGGTCCCCGGTGGCTGAGTATCCCCGGACGTCGGCACTCGCCATTTTAAAATGTAGCTCTTTTTTGAATTCACCGACCTTGGTATCTACGAACCGTCTCCAAACCCTACGAGGCAAAGAAAATTAAATAAACAAGAGAGTTATTAATTAGTTACTTGATATTAGGAAATGATGAACGAAATAGGCCGATCGATATAGAGCGCAAATGAATGAAAATAATTACTTTTGCATCATTTTTCTCATGTCGCCCCAAAGCGCCGGATCCATATTCGGAGAGTCGTGGACGAGAACCGAGGAGGTCCGAACTTTAATTACCATAAGAATCCAGTGGAACCTGCGGACACGATACATGCACAGATCATGCATAACTCATCGATTAGCCACATACCATGCATGGAGTAAACAAAAGAGAATGTGCTCAAGACAGAAACACTCACCCAAAATGGTAAGGAAATAGAATATCACTTTTCTCTTGCTGTTTTCTAATAAACCGCCACGAGTCTTCCTCCACGTCGGCAGGGTGGTGTTCTAACACATATGAATTAACGATGTGTGGGTCAATGAACCCAACATCATGGATGTTCCTTATTCGCATTTCCCGCTTCTTCATTCTGCATAATATATAGCGTACACAACAAGATAGTTAGGACAATATATATATATATAGTGCAGGCAATGAACGAGATGGGGTAGAAATTAATAAATCACTTACAGAACGTAGCAACTGATGATAGATTTGTCGAGGTCGCGCAGATTGAACAGCTGGAACAATTCACTCAGAGGAATTTGTACCCAGTAACGTTTGAAGTGATGCTCATATTTAACTTCCGCATAGATATAGTCTTTGGCGTTTTCATGTTTTATGTAAGCCTTGTACCAATTTAGCAGACCTTTCATTTGTCGAGGTAGATCCTCTTCCTGCGCAGGCTCGATGAGAGGGCCATTCTTCACATATGTAAATACTACGTCCTTCATTGGCGCCTCATCAAGGCCTAACACTTGCACGAAGAGTGATACCTAAGTCGGCCGCTTGTTTTCGGCACTTTCTACGGTCAATCCATGTGCTGCCGCAGCTGCTATGATATCGGGGCCTCCCGACCGGCGGCTTGCACTATGAGCGGGGCGATCGATTGTTTACTTTGTTCCCCGAGCTGGGCAACTTCTTTCCCCCTTTCTAATTTTGTCTCGGCCTTGTCCTCCAAGGCTTTCTTCTCCTGAGACTCTTTGTTCCTCTTGAACGCGACTGCTTGCCTACGAAGTTCACGTAAATAGTCGTCAGGCAGATTCTTCGCGGCTTGGGACGGTGTGTTCAAAAATGACTTAGCCCACTCGCTTTTCCTTGTCGAATATACTCGGCTTGGGCTCGCCCTCTATTTTCTTCTTGACGCTCGCCTTCCATTTCTCTAAATCAGCAGCCGCGCCCGCCTCGACTTCCTCGGCACTACTTTCCCAAGGCCTCGTGGGGAGAGGCTTCGGTGATACCTCCGGTACCTTTGTTTTCTTAGGTACGTAAGGGTCCGGGTTAATAACCCAGGACCGCTCTCGCTTCTTCGCCGGAGGTGGATTGGGGCGGTACCGGTGTCCGATCACCCGCCGGACGAGGATCGGGGGCGGCGTCCGCCGACGTGAATGAGGTGTATTAGGTGAAGCACCACCGCCACCGTCACCGCCACCGCCACCGTCACCGCCACCGCCACCGCCACCGTCACCGCCACCGCCACCACCACCACCGTACGGGGGTGGACTTGTTGGCGCCTCGCCTCGGAAACTTGATAAATTTCTTACGCCATAGAATGAACTCGGCGCTTGACATCTCCAAGTCTTTTCACCCCTTCAGGTGTAGCAATGTCAATGTCCAGGTCCTCAAACCCTTGGACTATCTCCTCCACCGTGACACGAGCATAGCCATCTTGAATGGGGTTGTTGTGGTGGAGTGCTCCAAGTGGTAAAGCACTGCCGATGGCTACCTTCATGGACATGTTCCCGATAGGATAATACAGATGACATGCTTTCATCTCCTTTATATCGTCCACGGGGTAGCGAGGAGGCTCCGGTGCAGTAACTTCGACCACCAGCTGAGGCTCCGGTGCAGTAATTTCTATCGTCGGTGCACCGGCCGGTGAGGCCTCCGTGGAAGCCACGCTGCTTCTTCTCCGTCGCGGCTTCCGAGATCCATTGGATGATCTTCATGCTGCGCCCGAGCTGCATCTCTTTCGGCGACTAGTACACTCACGGTTTTCTTCATCACATCCATTTCCGTTACCAACTTCGCCACAACATCCGCATCCCGATCCATCTTTCTCTTACGGCTCACGTAACCGTACGGGTCATCTTTCCGGGAGAACCCTAGTTTCCACGAAATGTCCCCGGGCATGCCTCGTACACGTCCTCCGTGTTCAGGATTCCCGAGGGCTTTTGTCGGGCGTCGTTCTCTCCGTTGAACCTGATCCTCCCCTCTTGAGCATCCCTCATTGCCTCAATAAGCTTTTGGGTGGGTGTAATTATTTTGCCCCTGATAAACACACTCCCCTGTCTCCGGGTTCGGCGATCCCCCATGCCCGTACCACCAGCTTTTGGCCCTTGGGTCCCATCCCTCCGTACACGGACGGATTCCTCGCGCCCTCAGCTCGTTCTCCATCTTCTCCCACTTAGGCTGCCAAAAGCGATACCCTCCCGGCCCCATTTTATGATTGTACTCCTTCTTGGCCGCATTTTCCTTATTTTTTTTCGATAGTTCAAGGAACTGCTCCGATTTCTTTTGCTTCACAAATTCTGGCCAATCATGTTGCAGTTTCTCATATTGTCCTTTGAAATCCGAGTCTTGCCCTGGTTGACAAAGTCATGGGCTAGATTTTGCTTGTATTTCCGAATGCGTTGGCCATCCTAGAAAGAGCGAACTGTTTGACTAGCTTGCGCCTCTTCTTGTTTTCCGCAATCTTGTTACCCTCCTCATCGTATTTGCGGTATTCCGGAGGTAGAACGAAATGTTCCATAAGCTTGTTGAAGCAATCTTTTTTCTCTCTCGTTCGACAAAAGTGAAACCAACACGTGCCTTCTTTGGCTCATTCCACTCCTGGCGGGTGATCGAGACGTTGTCTCTAACAACGGCTCCGCATTGGCCGACAAACTTGGTGGCGTTCTTGCTGGGCTCCGGCGGCTCTGCCGGTTTCTTCGTCGACAACATCGATGGTGCATGTTTCTCCTGCTTTCATCGTCTTGGTTGCGCCACGCTTTGACGACGACGTACTCGATTTTTCGACGATCCGGCCGAGGGCTAAAATAAGAAAGAGAGTCGCGCGCGTTAGTACACACACATTAATTTATTCAAATCAGTTAGTTGTATCACCGGACGCTCAATATGTATATATATATACCTCGGCGCCGGAGGTGGTTGCTACTTCCAAGCGAAGATCGTCGTTTATCGACGTTTCTTCGGCATCATCTTGCTTGACGGCGCCCTTCATCTTCACCCTCAAGGTTCGAGATAAGAAGAGATATCATCTTCTTCTTCTCCGGTCGGCACATATATAACATCGCCTTTTATGATGCCGAAGATATGTTCTTCGACGTCCGGATCATAGTTGTCCAGAATCGGGTCACCTCTATCGTCCGCCATATGTCGGTCCCGAAAACATGTAGTCAAAACAAATTAATTGTGTATATGCCGGCATTATCACATCTCTTCTACATATAAAGAGAGAGGGCGACGAGGGAGGCGAGAGGGGGACGCGTGTATTAGATGTGTATATGCGGACGATCGACCTCGCCTCGCATGCGGTGACCGCGTGACCGAGAGAACGGTGGTGGTGGCGAAAGGGGGACGCAGTGACCGCGTGACCGAGAGACCGGTGGCGGTGGCGAAAGGGGGACGCAGTGACCGCGTGACCGAGAGACCGGTGTGGCGGTGACCGAGAGGGCGGTGGCGGTGCCGAGGACACATAACCCTCGCCGCTCCCACGATGTTTCAGCAAACATATTATAATCTTCTGACATGTCTGTCTTGTCCTCCACTCCCACGATGTTTCTTTTCCCTGAAAGAACAATGTGGCGCTTTGGATCATCGCATGATGTACTGATCGTTTTCTTATCTTTCCGTTTCCTCGGTTTGCTACTCATGTCCTTCACATAGAAAACCTGAGCGACATCTTTCGCTAGGACGAATGGTTCGTCAAGGTAACCAAGATTGTTGAAATCCACCATTGTCATTCCGTATTGCTGGTCCACCTTTACCCCACCTCCTGTTAGCTTGAACCATTTGCACCGGAACAAAGGGACCCTAAAGGAGGGTCCATAGTCAAGTTCCCATATCTCCTCTATGTAACCATAATATGTGACCTTTTGCCCATTCTCGGTTGCTTGCATCAAAGCGGACACCACTGTTTTGGTTGGTGCTCTTTTTATCTTGGGCGATCGTGTAAAATGTATTCCCATTTATCTCGTACCCTTGGAAAGTCGTTATAGTCGAAGATGGTGTCTTGGCCAACATGTACAGCTGATCTACAACCTTATTGTCACTCATTAAATGTTTTCTCAACCAACCGCCGAAAGTCTCCATGTGGGCCTTCCTAATCCAGGATTCGAGGCTTCCCGGGGTTGTCCGAGCGTAAAATATTCTTGTGTTTCTCAAAGTACGGAGCAACCAAGCTGGAATTGGTCGGAAGCTGTGTGGTGTGCTTCGATCGAGAGAATGGCCGTCCATACATATCATTGATTTCCTTCCGATCGTGCCTTTTCCACTTAGTCTCCCCTCGTGCCGCGATTGAGGAAGACCAATCGGCTTAAGGTCGGGAACAAAGTCAACACAAAACTCAATTACCTCCTCATTTCCATAGCCCTTGGCGATGCTTCCTTCTCGGCCTAGCACGGTTACGAACATATTTCTTTAATACTCCCATGAACCTCTCGAAGGGGAACATATTGTGTAGAAATACAGGACCGAGAATGGAAATCTCATCGACTAGGTGAACCAGGAGGTGCGTCATAATATTGAAGAAGGATGGCGGGAACACCAACTCGAAACCGACAAGACATTGGATCACATCGTTCCGTAACCGTGGTAGAACTTCTGGATTGATTACCTTCCGAGAGATTGCATTGAGGAATGCACATAGCTTCACAATGGCTACTCGAACATTTTCCGGCAGGAGCCCCTCAAAGCAATCGGAAGCAATTGCGTCATAATCACGTGGCGGTCGTGAGACTTCGGGTTTTGGAACTTTTTCTCCGCCATGTTTATTATTCCCTTTATATTGGACGAGAATCCCGACGGGACCTTCATACTGCTCGGGCATTCAAAAAAGATGACCTTCTCTTCTTTGGTCAGAGCGTAGCTGGCACGACCTTGAAACCGTTCCGGATGCAGGTCATCAGGGTCTTTCAAACTTTTCTGGTCCTGCCGTGCTTCCTTTGTATCATTTGACTTCCCATACACGCCCAAGAAGCTTAGGATGTTCACGCAAATATTCTTCGTAACGTGCATCACGTCGATTGCAGAGCGGACTTCTAGGACTTTCCAATATTCTAGCTCCCGAATATAGATTTCTTCTTCCACATGGCTACGTGCCCGTCGGCTCCCTTCGGAACCGATTGTCCGCCGGACCCTTTCCAAAGATGACTTTCAAACCCTTGACCATATCAAATACCTCAGCACCGAGTGTGTTCCGCGAGGCTTCGGCCGGTGATCTGCCTTGCCGTTGTAATGCTTGCCTTTCTTTCTTACTGGATGACCTTTCGGAAGAAATCGACGATGCCCAAGGTACACGTTCTTCTTACAATTTGGCAAATGTACACTTTCAGCCTCATGTAAGCAGTGCGTGCATGCATTGTATCCCTTATTTGACAGTCCCGAAAGGTTACTAAGAGCAGGCCAATCGTTGATGGTTACGAAAAGCAACGCTCGTAGGTCAAATTCCTCTTCTTTGTGCTCATCCCACACACGGACACCGGGTCTGCCCCACAGCTGTAAAAGCTCATCAACTAATGGCCTTAGGTACACATCGATGTCGTTGCCGGGTTGCTTCGGACCTTGGATGAGCACTCGGCATCATAATGAACTTCCGCTTCATGCACAACCAAGGAGGAAGGTTGTAGATGCATAGAGTCACGGGCCAGGTGCTATGGCTGGAGCTCTGCTCGCCAAAAGGATTCATGCCATCCGTACTTAGACCAAATCTTATGTTCCTTGCGTCAGCTGCAAAATCTTTGAACTCTCTGTCGATCTTTCTCCATTGCGTTCCATCCGCGGGGTGTCTCAACTCCCCGTCCGACTTACGGTCCTCTTTGTGCCATCGCAACAACTTGGCATGCTCTTTGTTCCCGAACGGACGTTTCAACCGTGGTATTATAGGAGCATACCACATCACCTTGGCGGGAACCCTCTTCCCCGGGTTTCGGCCCTCAACATCGTCACCGGGGTCATCGCCTCGATCTTATAACGCAATGCAAGGTGCATACCGGGCATTCATTCAAATTCTCGTATTCACCGCGGTAGAGGATGCGATCGTTGATGCATGCATGTATCTTCGTAACCTCTAAACCTAGAGGGCGAGACAACCTTCTTTGCTTCGTACGTAGTGGCGGGCAGCTCGTTATTCTTTGGAAACATATTCTTCAACATTTTCAGCAAGTTTTCAAATGCCGAGTCAGCTACACCTGCTCGTGCCTTCCATCTCAGCAAATCCAAGTGTGCAGCCCAGCTTTTTCGGACCATCATCGCATCCGGGGTACAGCGCCTTCCCGTGATCCTCTAACATGCGATCCAAATTCTCCCTCCCTTTTCAGTTTCGCAGCGTCTCCGTGCATCAGCAATGGTCCGACCAAGATCATCAACGGGATCATCACGTGCCTCTTCTTCACCTTCCCCTTCACCTTCAGCATCCTCCATGAAAGTATCACCGAAATGAGAAAGATAGCTTTCATCATTGAAATCATCCCCTTCTTCATCTTCTTCCATTATAACCCCTCTTTCTCCATGCTTGGTCCAACAATTATAGCTTGGCATGAAACCGTGCCGAAGCAGGTGCATGTGAACATCTCTTGAGGAAGAGTAACCCTTCCGATTCTTACACTTAACACATGGACAGATAACAAAACCCCCTGCTTGTTCGCATTAGCCACTACGAGGAAATCTTTCAAACCCGTACCGAACTCGCCGGAGAGTCGGTTACCGTACATCCATTGCCGATTCATCTCGCATTATTATAATATAAAATATATAATTAACCATCATGCATTTGTTAAACTAACTAGCTACAAACAATATAAATTAAACAATTAATGAACTACACACACATGCATATTTTATCAATGACACATATCAAAGGTTCAAGTTGCTAACCGCGATCGAGGAGGAAAAATTAAATGAGAAAGCTCAAGTGTGACTCCAACACTTCATATCATGTTTGTTTCATGCTCTTGGGGCATTTCATCAAACACCTTATGTGCATAAGAGGAACCAAAAGCAAACCTAACACTCACTTGTGAAGAGAATGGCTCCAAAATGGCTAAGTGTTGGCTGCTGGATGGGTATATATAGGGGAGGGGCTTTAGTCCCGGCTGGCCCGGCCAACCGCGACTAAAGGCCTTCGGCACCTTTAGTCGCGGTTGGGCTGGCCAACCGCGACTAAAGCCCCCCACGTGCACCAGCTGGCCACCGTGCGCCCTGGGCCCAGGCCTTTGGTCGCGGTTCGCCACACGAACCGCGACTAAAGACCCCATTAGTCGCGGTTCCTTTACCTTCGCGACTTATGGGGCTTCCCGGAAGCCTGTTTTTCCACCAGTGCCTGCATCAGGTTTACTAGGTGCTAAGTGGCGATCGTGAAAGGGGTAGTCCTTTGAGAGGTGGGACACAATTTCAGCATCAAGAAAGCAAGCAGACGTCGTCACATTCAATATGCTGCCGTGAAGCACAATGCGTTGGACTTCAAAATTTTATCCGGCCAAAACTTGGGGTGGGAACCTTAGGGGCCTCTTTGGTTCAAAGGAGTTCCGTAATATTCCACTTTATAGGAAAATTTCCTATAGTCCCTTTGGTTCAAAGGAATGATTCCTCCAAAATTCTTATGGATTGTTTTTCTACAAAGATGCGTAGGATAATTTGTAGCAGGAGGTTAGACCTGTTTGAAAATTTCCAACATGTGTATACTCAATTTCCCTGAAAAACTCATGTGTTTCCTAGTAGGATTAGCCGAACTTTTTTTTTCTCTATGGTCCATTATTTCCTATAAGCAAGGGCATTCTCTTAATAGAATTGCACTCCCAGCTCCTTGTTTCTCAAGGTTCCTTAAAAGTTGAAACAAATTTTGCCGAGGTTTTATCAACAATATCCAAATACTTTTGTTTTGAACATATTTCCACGATCATATACATATAGATATAAGCATTAATTTACAAACCCACAATTTAAGGTCATGTGTACATATTTCCATTTTTGACACATGCAAACTAACGGAGGTTACATGTCAATACAATACACATTATGTAGCTAGCTACCGTTATTGGCTAGCTATACATACGTATACATGTCCAAATCTTTACATGCCCAGTAAAATGAGCTACTATTATACCATGCATGCAAATTGCAAGCGTGTTAAGCATGCATGCATGGATGCATCTTCCATCGTCAGGAATCGAAGTCAAACAGGTCGTCGTCACCAAGGTTATTGCCGAACGATCCGAGCGAGCCTGACATGAACCCCAGGCTGCTTGGCGAGGAAGGGAAGCTGTCCACCATGCCTGCGGCAGCATCCATGTCGACGCCGGCGTCCCCCACAACCGGCCAGTACTCCGTCGGTGCTGATCCAACGGTCAACGCGGACGTCGTCCGCCCCAGAACGTCGGCGAGCTGCCCGCCGGCATACTGCATGAACTTTTCTTGGCAAGCCGGTGACGGCGAACTGCTGGGGGCACACCCCTCCTGAGTCTGCGAGGAGCTGTAGCTGGAGAAGTGGGAGAAGAGCACCCGATGATCCATCGTCTCTTTCAGGAGACGATGTGATAAGGCGCCCGTGCTGGTGCTTGCGGCGGCGCCATTATTGGGTGCGAAGCTGATGAGTTGCGCACCATCCGTCGGCGCAGCGGCGCCTTGGACGATGAATGATGGAAACGTGGAGGGGTCCCTGCAGGTGTGCTGACCGTAGTAGCTGATTTCGAGCTCCGATGGGTTGGACTCCGACTTCTGGACCTGCCTCGTGGCCATGCATCCTTGATCTGGCTTATGCGTGCACCTGTAGTAGCTCCTGGATACACATGTGTGCAAATTAGTACTCACTGCAACTTTTTCCTACCTATGTGAGGTACGTACGAGTCTACTAGCTAGCTATCTAGAGCATACACTACTTATGCAACTAGTGCTATATGCATTTGATCAAGGAGTGATCAATCAAAAAGCTCAACTTCATAAAGAAAATGAAATTGAGAAGCTCAACTTGCTAGGGTATAATCAACAAGTTGGCAAGTGTCTTGGCTAGCTTGGATGAACGATTCAACTTCACAAGTCGGCATGTTGAAATTGTGTTGTTTCTTTCTCGGAACTGCATGCGGCGAGATCTCACTTCATAATTTTATTTTTTTGCGAATCAAGTGGCAGCACAACAGAACAGACACAAATATGAGTAGTTCATCAGTATATGTATCTACATGTACATATGCAACTAATATGTGTACCTCGGGTTAGTAGAGGCATGTATATTTTTCTGCCCATACTTCCTCCATGAATTGTCATCGTTGAGCGTTGTAGTCGTGACCATCTTGATGAAAGGGCTCTTCGTCCTGCCATACATATTCAGCAGACAGAATTAGTAGGAACAACTACGTGTGATTTGATATGCCCATGCATGCATCTTTCCATGCCCAAAGACCCTAGTGATCTTAGATGCATGCATGTACTTTTCCTCTTTTTTATCACAAGAGGAGAAGGGCTACTTTTCTTCCGCTGATCATTGGCGCGTAAAGTTCCCCCACTAGGCTAGCCCAATTTGCAAGATAATTTGTTAACTCGCATGCATATTGAAGTGCATGTTATAGTAAGAGCTAGTACTAGCTTAGCTAGTTGTACGATATGGTTGATTAAGTAAGGGTTTCAGAATTTCTTCACCTTCTCCTCGAGGTTCTCCGGCCTTGCAGCCTGGCTGCCGCCGCCGTCGTGCCCGACCTCCTCCTCCTCGCGCCGGGTCCCCGGCCTGCTCCCGATGACGACGCCGCGACTCCACTGGTGCCCAGCACCGACATAGCGCTCGACAACCTGCCCATCATCTCCTTCACCAGCTCCCCCGCGTCCGCGGCCGCCACGCTGGACGAACCCTGCAACATGTTCTGCAACGCCGCGGCGTGCTCACGCACCTCGACCAGGTCGTCGTAGACCACCGCCGGCGTTGGGCGAGCGCCACCATCATCGCCGCCTCCGCCGCAAGACGTCATGCTGGTATGAGGACCAAGCAAGCGAGCTAGCAAAGCTGCACTCCCGGCCGGGCGTAGAGCAGTTAGGTAGGGTGTCCTCGCCCTAGAGTAGTTTTTATTGGTGCGCTATGCTGTGCGCGGTGGGAAGTTGGGGGGAAAAGTAAGAGGTGATAGAGAGCGAGGAAGTGGCGCGGAACATGGAGGGCTAGGCGCGCGCAGGCGGGCCCCGGCCAAATATGTGTCCCTGCGCGCGCGCAAGGCGACGTCGAGTCGTCATCGCCGGTCATCGCCGTGACGCGACGGGGTGAGCTCATCGACGCCCCTGCTGTCTCATACATGGTCGTCAGTCGTGGCTCGGTCTCCTGCACAAATCCATTGCAATATGGGTTACACAGTCATGATGTTACCACTACGATTAATCTACTAATAACTACCATTAGTTGATGCATATATATAGTGGAGTAGTACAGTAATGTTTTTTTAACAGTGCAAGCTAGAGGCTAGGAGAAGGGCAAATTAACGCGTGCCACTTTTCTATCAAGTCACGGAAGTCGTCTGGCACATGACTTTAACCGTAGGCGCAATGCTTATAACTAATGAAATGAGTTGATAAGCACTCAGCGAACTACTCCATCCGTTATTAGTTATCGCTGATTTAAATATATATTTATAAAATATGTCTAGATGTATATCCAAATCATCAGAGCTAATTAATATGGAATAGAGGGAGTGACAATTTAACCATATTCTTCACTTGCAAAAATATTTAGCCATATTCTTCAGCCTATAGCGAATAAATTATCATTCAGGAAACTACTATACCTTTAACTGTTCCCTTGTGCAGTGCACCGTGCCCTGCTCGCCATCAACTCGTCCAAGGTAGAGCATCTGTCAAAACAGCTAACTGCTGAGACACAATCTTCTTAGGAAACAACTGCTGAGACACAATCTTCTCAGGAAACATTGAGGAAACAACTAATAATTTAACAGTGCACCCCAACAAGTTGTGTCCCAAGTGGGGAGCATCTGCCAAGACAACTAATTTAGCTGCTCGGAGACAATCTTCTTAGGAAACATTTGCATCCAGGACGACTGGTCTTTGGCCCAGCACATGCATCGTGCATGATGGCAACACGGACGACTGGGTCTTGCAGACACAATCATCTCACGAAAACACGTTTACTGTCTATTTGGTTCAAAGAACTTTTAGAACAAGGTAACCGGAAAATCGTGGAAGAGAATATACCATGTTGGATCTGAAAACATAGAAATGAGTAATCTATGTTATTAATCATCGAAACAAAGATGAACATAGCAGGACTGTGCTATAGGAAAAGTACAGGATTTTTCTTTTCCGAAAGATTAGGTGCACATTATAGTTATGATTGAAACAAAGATAATTTTCTATGAGGCTGGACACTATGAATTTTTTCCTTCACAATTACATGCAAAGTAGATCGTAAGAAAAAAACATATGCTTTCCAATACTCGCAACAGAATTCTCGACAAAACCTATTAAATTCCTTTGAACAAAGAGGCCCTTAGATGTTCAAAGGGAAACATACCAACAGATATAGTTTATTTGGCACGCCCATTTCTTCACTTTTGCTGTGCTGATCAACTTTCACAGCCACAGAACGGCAGTCACAGTTCACAAGTGGCCATACCCCAGGGTAGGAGGAGCTGATAGACTATCAGCTACATTCATCAGTAACAAAGAAGGCAACCTGACATATCGCAAGTTTGCATGCTCATGCTTCTTAGGAACTAACATCTTAGTTAAGGCTGTGTGAACTAACATGGCGGTGATTGGTGTAAATCAATCTATTGTCTTATTTTTTTTCTTCGATAAGGGAGCATAGCCCCAGCCTCTGCATCACATGATGCACACGGCTTTTTATTAAAATAACCAGAAGTATCTGCTAAGCCAACTGACTGCTACTCATTGGCAGTTTTCTTGTAAACATATTTGCATCTAGGATGACTGGTCTTTACCTCATCTGGGATGAGGGAAACACGGAAACCACATAATTTAAACTAGGGGGCAAGGGCCCCAACAGATATGGTTATTTTTGTGCTGTGGAGAATACATGTCTAATTCTTCCACGTAGGTGCACTCGACGACAACATGACAACTTCTGAAGAAAAACGATAGGAAGACAAATTCAGAAGAAAAACGGCAAACCAAATCAAGGAAGCAAGACATAAGACACTGTTGCCCATTTACCCTGTCGGCTTGCACAGCCGAATACTCGACGCAAGCTGCAGTCACAAGTTGGGCGTGCCCAGGGTGCAGAAGCTAAAATATGCCACAAGCAAGGAAAACTGTGCATGTTGCATTATTACTTCTATAAAACAAAAACTATACATGCTGCCTTCATAAACATTGTACAACAGAAGTAAGCTGTCATGGCAGAATTACCATAATAAAGAAGCAACATGAGATGGGCCATGTTACATGCTAAGTTGCTCATCCTAATGTCAAACTAACGAGCCTATGTTACAAACTTATCGCTTCCCTAAACCTACACCTTCACAGCCTCACTGGCTCCGGTGTTCCACGCCATTCTATCGGTCATCACAGATTCTTGTGATGCGGCAACTTCATGACCATATCATATCCATTCATCTAAAATTATTGCTGTCCTCTGTGGTCTGAAGTTGGACGCCTTGAGCTTTCAGAGCACTGAAATTTCCATTCAGACCAAGACAATTTCTGTTAACTTGATGGTGGTTATCATGTCGCTCCATTGGTAGCCCTCATTTCAGCAGCCAACCCCGCAGCAACAGATGGAGGCAGACTCCGCATGCTATCGCCATGATTTTGGCTCTCCTCATCTGGAGGCTGATCAGGTGCTTTCACAGGAAATAGTGACTCGACATCCTTCAGCGTCAAAGCAAGCTCGTCTTTGAAGTTTTTTGACTTACGGTTGATCGTGGAGCAGACAGCTCTACCCCTGTTCATTCTGTAGATGCTATCTTCTATTGTTTTCTTCACCTGACATCAATAATGCATTCAGAATATTTTTCCAAGCATACTTTACATAAAATAAATGAGCATAGGACATGGTGCTTACTACAAACCGGTGTATAAATGTGCTCTTGTCTTGCCCAACTCTATGGATCCTACTGATAGCTTGTGCCTCAGCTGATGGGTTTAGTAATGGCTCCAATAGAATCACATGTTGTGCTTCCAGTAGATTCAGACCGTTTGCGCCATGTTGGATAAGCATTAGCAATACTTGAACATGCCGCATTTTGGGAACTGCATTCTTCACTTTCTCTCCTTTTATACTGGATGCCTGACCTTTAAATTGACAGAGCGCCACTTGTGATTTTCTGAAGGAAAATGAACTTCCATTAAGCGACTGCAATGTCCATAAGATCAGCATATACGAAAGACTTCGCTAAATAACAACTAACAAGGACTGGAAGCGAACATGAAAAAAGAAAATGATGAGAATCAAATTTCATAACATTATTGTGCTAAGCACAGTGAGACAATTAAAGCATGTATGCCCTTGGCAACAAATATCTCACCGTCCTCCTTTCATCCGAGCATAAGAGATATTGTTAGCAGCAAGGGAGTGCTCTAACACATCAAGAACATCATTCCAACTTGAAAAAACAAGTATTTTGGCTGCTCCGTCAGTTGAAGTGATCCTCAAAATCCTTCTTGTTACAGCTTCAATCTTAGTTCAAGAAACGAAAAAAGATTAAATCAATTATTGCCCTAATTAAACAAAACTGTTGGAGAACTCAGTGAGGTACATGACCTATGAACCAGTAATTCAAAATCGCAAGAACTGCTCCGCAAGAAAAAATGAAGTGCAGCCGAGTAATGACATTTACATCAGTTGCATAGCAAACCATGTAGCTTGGCCAAGAATCAAGCAACAAGCAACTCATTTTTACAGAAAGTTAGGTTAGCGCAAAAGGTTACTTGTTGCACCAGAGCGCATTACCTGCCGCCTTCCATGTTAAATTATTACAAGGAGACAAATTGGCAGAAAGAACAGATTTGAAACATGCAACAGAAAGAATGATCATAAGTAAAGAAAAACAAATGAAACCTTTGTTCCATATGACCCTTGGACAGAAATAGCGCTTTCTGCCAAATCCTCGGCTTGTTTATCAGCATTTTCACTCTGTTTCTCAACCACAAAAGCAACATTCTCAAGATAAGTACGTTGACGGCACGTAGGGCACATAATCCATTTTTGGTGCCTCCCAGCAGCTCGTTCTGTCAGGTACAAACAACCTGAGAGCATCGAGGAGATAAATTCAGTGAAGACAGAGTTTATTATACATCAAAAGGACATATGTCATGAATAAAATCAATGGTTTGCCAAGATGTCATGAAAAGATTGATAAAGCAAAATCTATAGTAAAGCAAACAGGGAGAGAAATTATATCTTTACAACAGAACAGCCAAAAGCAGAGGGCCACAAGCATTAACTGCATCAGTTAATGCTATTCTTCAACTGAAGTAAATTTAAGCAAAACTACATACAGTATCACTTGTAAATAAACTTGAGAAAACATGGGTACTCACACTTGCAGCACATGGAGTGCCCACATTGGAAAACCATTTTTTGCTCAAGAATCTTCTCCTGACAAACTGGGCATTGCTCAAGAATCTCAGAACCAGTTTGCCCTGTGGCAGCGAAAGAAGCTGCTGTATCAGCAGTGTTGCCTGACTTGGGCAGCTTCAATCCCTAAATGTACATGGAAATGTGATCAACATCTATAAAAGAACTCGCTGAAACAGATAATGGGAACATAGTAGATTTAAACTAAATGATTAGAAGTTATCCGGACGGAAAATAGGCTTTCAGGAAGAGAATTTCAGAACAGAATATCAAGTAAACAGCACAGCACAAGTGTTGCTTATTTTACCTTCAGGTACCGAAGTTGGCCTCTTATACGAGCTAAAGATGCAAGAGCTAAGAATTTGTCACTCGTGAATTGTACGTTGTATGGTATGAGCTCTTCTCTGGTTACAATATTGACAGCACTGGGCTCATCATCATCCTCTTTGAGCTGCAGCCGCGAGATAGACATCTTGATCTCATCATGAGCACGCAGTAATTGGTTCTGACAAATTGACAAACTCCTTGCAAGAGAAAACTCCTTGCGCATTGCCTAAATTAACAATCATGGTCAGAGAATATCCTAGCTCAGAATATGTTTTCAACCTTCATATTTTTAAACTAAATATACAGACCATTGGGTAAGCAATATTTTAAGGTTTGAGATATGCCAGGATTTCCAAAATGATGGCTAATTAAGTAGATTGGCCTGTATGTCCGCTTGATGTAGGAAGTGAACCTAGCTCACTTGGTTGGGGGAGTGGATGCACCACCTGGGTACAAGTACCATGGACGCGAATTTTAGTTCCTAATTATAGTGTAGGGGTCTCCCCTGTAGTTCTCTTTCATAGTTTCATTATGTCACCTTGATGTTTTCTCAGATATTACCAAATGCAATCGATCATCAAACTAGATATAACACGTTTTACACTGATAAGAGGCTGAGTAGTATTGGCGAAAAAAAGAGTTATTCCTCTTATTAAAAATCATTACACAACAAAATATCACTTTTCACTTTCAAGAAAAAGGTACTCATTTTTCCCAATCATCTGCTTCTTGTATTTGATATTTCTTGTGCTACAGTATAAAATGTGCAGTGCTAAAATTCACCAATGCCCATTGAAATGGCAATCTCAAGCATGCGAGAAGAAAAGGTGGCAATATACACACTGGCGTACCTCAAAAAGAAGCAAATGTTTCTTTGCAACTTCAGCATATTGATTTCCAAGTACTTTCTTTGAGTGGGTCCGAACAGCCTTCAGGGCAGTCTCGGTCCAGGAAGGATGCCTGTAGACCTGTAAAGGGAAGGAGCATATAAGACTATAATAATGTATTTTAAGAAGCATTATAAATAATGTTCAATAAAAGGATAATAATAACAGGTAAATAGTTGATCATTTTTGGTTTCTTTAAATCCAGATTTAATTGAAGATAGCTGACACTAGAAAAGGCATTTCTAGCTAACTTAAATTAGATAGAAGTTAAATTAAATCATATCTGACAGTGGTCCAGTGATGTATTTATGCCCGTGTTTAACTGTTTATGATATACTACCTCCATTCAAAATAGGAAGGCGCATAAATTTTTCTGAAAGTCAAACAACTTAAAGTTTGACTAAGCTTATAGAAAAAATTATCAACATCTATAAAACAAAATTAGTATCATTAGATACATCAGGCAATATACTTTCATATCATGTTTGTTAGGTCTTGTAAATGTTAATACTTTATTCTACAAGTTTGGTCAAACTTTACACCTTTTGGCTTTAGAAAATATGTACTCCCTCTTTTCTGAAATATTCTACATTCTAGCCTCAAAATTTGTTCTCAAATACTCTACATTCTAGCTTTTAGTCAACAACAACCCTAAAAACGAAGTGGCTTTGCTCTCTTTATTGGACGTTGGTATTTTCAATGTAGCTTGGATTGGTTGTTCACATATCTAAGTAGTACTAATAAATGCAATGCTAGTTTGTCTTATTTTTTCTAGAATGTAGACTAAATCAGAACGGAGGGAGTATACGCCTTCTTTTCCGGAATGGAGGTAGTATGAATCATGAAACTAAGACATTATTAGAAAGAATCTAGTATTGCAGAGAGAAGGATAAGCTGAAAGAAATTAGTTCGAAAAAACAGCTTATAAAAAAGAGTGAGATGGTTAGGACTTAGGAATGAAAAACATACAATATGACTTTGAAAGGCTAACGCAGACCGCATGAGCATTTGATTACGTAATTTATATGTAGGCATGCAAGATGTTAAATGCTACTGGTAAAACGAACAACGTTGCCACAAAATGGAACAAAATATACTCTTTCTTTACCAAACTAGCACTAACAACTAATAGCCGCGCAAGGAAAAATCTGTAGAGGGATATAAAAGCCAACTTAGACAGGTTTGGGCGTAAGTTTCTAGAAGGAAAAAAGGGATACCCGGTATTACTAAGATGGATGAACTCTAACAGGGTAAAATAAAGGGTATTCTAGCTTCTTCAAAAATGGAAAGGTGTAACATATCCTAGAAGAACTGTCAATGCATAATTAAATGAAGTCACAGCTGACAATACTCATTACAAATGGAAGACAAGAACTATGGAATGGAGGGAGTACAGAATTATATGTACACATAGAAGACACGACAATCATCTGGATAAAGATAAGAGTAAAAGTCACCTGTATGTTTTCCCGAGCAGATCTTGGATTTTTATTGTCACCGCCAACTTCAGATCCTTCATTAGCTTTTTTGTTACGGAAGAAATGATTCAACTCATATTTTCGTCTTTGCAAATCCTGTGCTTCATCTATTGAAGCAATAACAGAATCATTGTTTGATTTCTTAACAACAAAGAGCCGTGCCTCATACCCCTAGAAGTGATGAAATACATGATTAATTTCATTTAATCAGAAATACATTAAAGAGCACGAGCATACAAGATTACCTGAAACTGCTCATCTAGTTCACACTGCATGCACAAAGAACCAGTACCATCATAGCACTTCGGACAATATCTCTGACCCTCAATGTCTTCATCCCTTGGGTTATCCATTGTTTTATCTATTTCCAAAAGCCTAATCATTAATTGCTGCCTTGAACCTTGCAGGGAATCAATACCAGATTGAATGGTATACTTCAAGCCAGCAATAGTTTGAACCCTATGCATAGAACAAAACAACCAAGTTATCTATCAACTACTAAAAAGATAAGAATTTTGCGATACTCATTCCTAGATAGTTAAACCACTATAAGTTCCTAAATAAAATAATGAAACCACCATAAATTGCAAGGAGAACAAACCGAACAAAGTTCTGTGCTGACCTGGACGATATTCCCGCTGTACCCAAGCCAGTGCTGCTCTTAGTGGAAAAACTATCAACCTTCTTAAGTAGCTCATCGGCGGACTCCTTATTCTTGTCAATGGAATCTAAAGCGTATAGCCACCAATGCATACCCTGATTTTGTAGTTCTTTATTAAGAGTGGTGACCTAGAGGCACAAACTCATCAGAAAACAGTGATGAAATTAATCCAGAACACTGTAAGAACTAGAGTAGAGTCAAACTTCATGGATAAGCAAGATCAAAAAGAAAACACAGAAGAATGTTACAACAATACATAGAATATTCCAAGGAAGAAAAGGAGACATGGGTCAAGATTACTCGTTGCAAGTTGCAACCACAAAAATAACAGAAAAGTGACGAGACCAACCTCTTCCATCGATGCGCTGAAATCCTTTTGTGCTATTAGTAACTTTGTAGTAAAAACTGATAAATATTTTTCTTTCAGTGTGTTGCATGTCTTTCTCAAACAACCATCAGCAAAACATTCAGATGATGAGTGGCATCCCGCATTGCTCTCTGCATCCAACTCTACACTTGTGGATGCTTGTCCAATAATATTTATGTCCTCAGAGGTTTCAGCACCATCAGCTGCCAAATCTGAGCCACTGTTCTCAGATATTTTATTTCGCTTTATGCCACATAGCTCTGAATGCGCAGGGCTAGTTTCTTTTCTTTTTCGTTTGTAGCAGAGAACAGAAGTTTGTACTTTCAGTGGGCATTCTTGTAAATATTCAGAACTAGTCCTGAGCAGCTCCGCAAGATTGTGGTTGATATGAAGATTCAACAAAGGGTCAACACGAAAATCATCAATATTTTGACGAGCAAAATCTAGTGCCTCTTTGTACAAAGAGATAGCTTCTTGGTTCTTTTGTTCGATGATAGAGATTCCAGCAAGACCGTTTAGGGAAACAACTACTTTCCTAAGTTCTTCCTCCCCTTCAACTTTTGCTTTACCAATAAGTACCTGGGTAGAAAAGGATAATCAACAACTTTAAGCACAAAATAACATTTAAAAAATACCTGCCAATAGGGGAGGTAAAAGCATTAGTCATTCACCTTTAAAATTTCATCCATTGACAAAGGAGTACGTTGCAGAGAGCAGAGACCAGAACTCCCCACTTGTGGGTGGCAACAGGCTTGCCGAAGCTTGAGCAGTGGAACTAGAAGTTTGGCAGTGTCATTGTTGGAGAGGTACACATTTGATAACGCATTTGAATCTACAAGAAACGACAAAAGGTTAAAACAGTTTTCAGATTTTTTTAATACAGTTTTATAGCGTGATATCTGCTACAGCAACTGGATAACACAACAGCACGGCGAAGGCAAACTTGTGCTCATCAACAGAACCCTTTATCGTGTGGAGTACACATGGTTTCTTTGTCCAAGTGCAGATATGGAAAATATGGAAATCTCAGCCAGAAATTATCTCATTGGCGTGGCATGAGAGAGAGAGAGAGAGAGAGAGAGAGAGAGAGAAGATGCAGATCTTTGCATCATTCTCTTGTATATTGTGTTTCTGTGATACATGTTGTTCAGGCTTTATAATTATTTCCATCCAAACACAAAAATAAAGCAAGCAGCAGAAAAGAAACGGAATCGTTGAATCCTGTCCCTGCAGTATAAATCTAGCAACTAGATTCAGAAAATAGCTTATATAATGGACAAAGTACCTGATGTTGGTTCCCTTCTGTTGGCATCATTTCTTAAACGTCTAATAATTTCATGTGCATGGTCCATGCAAGTTGCATGCTGCTTCTGATAGAAATATTCTTCAATTGACGAGAAAATGAGCCACGAGAAACACTCTTCTTGTGGAGGCAACTTTAATTCCCGCGAGACATGAATTTTAGAGGAGCGCCACATGATTTCCTTCAAGAACTTGTGTGTATAATTCATAGCTATCATATCTCCTTTCTGCAGTTCAATTCAGCAAGGAAATGAGGAAATGGACTATTTTAACTATCTCAAGAAATGAATGTTACAAAAGCTAGGTGAGTCAGCAAATGACACTAAGATTGACATTCTTTAATCAGATTGTACAGTTCTTAAATATATGCTCATTATCCATGTTGTTTTCGTATAAGAACCTACAGATAAGCAATTAGCTTATGAGCTAACAGTAAAACTCATATCATCCTAGGTTAATAGGCCATTAGTGCCTCACTACACCATCTTCACCATCATTGACATCTGTGCAAGTTCTTTCACTGAGTGATTAATATTTCTAAGAATGGTAAATACATCATGGTGCTTACTCTTTTGGCAATAGTTAGAGAAACATACAGGCTTAATAAAGATGTATTAAATGCTCACTGCTCACAGATGGCGCTGGCAGTCAATGTACCTCATATGGGTCTCTAATAATGTCCACCCACCACCTGTATGTGTCAAATGGGCTTGTCCTGAGAAAGCGTAGAAGGCCGAAAAGATCATCAAGCCTGCGCTGTATTGGAGTTCCTGTGATACACCAGCGGTGTTGCGCATTTAGCCTCATTGCCATCTCAGTAACAGAAGTTTTGCTGGACTCTACCATCTGAGCTTCATCCAAACAAAGCCGCCACCAGTGGACCCTTGTTAGGACAGTTGGAATGACAGGGTACCTAGGTGTGCAATGAGTGTTCAGCAGAAGTTACGCCATAGTTATTTAGTACTACTGAATGATTGGCAGGCCTAATGGCACTAGCTAGTTCACTTCTATGTCAGTTATCACCAGTATAACATCGTTCCGAGCAGAAAAAAAAATCTCAAACTAATTACATCTTAATACTAAAATTTTCAGGTTTGGCAAGTTTCCACATTCAGATCATGCAAGACCAACAAACACGTATCATAAATTCATAATTCTGAAACCCTTAATCGTAACTCAGCAGAACACAATAAAGAGCACTCTTAAAGATACAGATATGCATCCTTCCCCTGATTCAAAGCAACAATATGACATAAAGTGCAATAACAAATGGTTGAACACACTAACTTCCTGGTGGAGCCAAGCCAGGCAAGCGACGCCCAAAACCATGCGCAAAGGGCTGGCCTCAATAACGCTGCTAATCCCATGGATGATATGGAAGCAACGTAATGACTGCGTTTTCAATGGCGCGGCGCCCTCCATCAACGGCGTTGTTGCCAAGATTCGGGAGGAAGCTAGCCTATGGGCAAGAGCTGGAGCGCGAGGCCTGCGTGTCATTTTGCCGAACACCTGGGATGTACACTAACTCTTTCCTGTTTCGGTCTATGTGTACTGCCCCCCCTTCTGTGGGTTGTAACCGCTAAAACGTTGTTCCCCTCCTTCTTTTCAATGAAATGAAACGCAAAGGCTTTTTGCGTTTTCTCGGGAAAAAAAATGGTTGAACACCCTGCGGATTTAATAAGCTAACAGCCTTCACCACCCACTAGGGGGGCTACGAATGTCTAGGTTTAAAGGGACAACACTCCTTTATGAGTTATGGACAAATATTAACTTAGGGGCTCAGAATGCCATATATAGTCAACTTTTAAACTAGCATAAGCAGTTGAAATCATTTACGGTCAAACTTCCTGAGAAAATTAAATATTACCTCTTCTGAAATCTCAAGAAACGCCGATCACCATCATGTCTATCAGAATCATGTGACAGATCTTCTTTGAGGACATCATAAGTTGTCAAAACAACATCAGCAGTGCTTATCTCAATCAGATCATTTCTTTGGTTAGAAGCTGAGTCCAAGTTCCTTGCACCTTCATAAATACGAATGTTCAGAGATCCTGGCCTTGTGTGTCTAAGTGAAAAGAAACTAAACAGTTAGCACTATCATAGTATGCAGATAATAAATGAACAGAACCGACAATGCTAAGCATCGAAATAACTGAGACTGGACAAGGCACTTAAAGCTTCGATTATAAGCATTTATTGTACTACACTGGAAGGAGCTGACAAAATCTGTTGCACATACAAAGAAATTTTTCATGAGCATTCTTGATTCCTATAGACACGTGAGAAGGATTTCAACTCAAAGTTGCGGAACTTGTACAATGTTCCGATTACAAGCAGAGAAAAGGAGGAAATTATTATCGGAGTGGCACGGTTAAAGCAAAATCACCATTCTACATTCCAATCAAAAAGATGTGCATCTAAAATAAGGAAGAAACAACAGCTCATAGAATGGACAATTGGTCATACACATGCTTCAAGTTTTCTGATAAGTGGTAATGGTATCTACGAACTTTGAAAAATGCAGGGTTCATTCAAGAATTGAGACAATACTGCACAGCTATTATTTGGACAAGAGAAATCATACCGGGTAATTTCAGAGTGCCACTGTGCCAATATTGGCGATGGGCATACTATCAATGTAGCACGACTGAAAATAGTAGTTTGAGCAGCTTCAGCAAGTTCCAGGCACACTGCACAAATGTAGCTTTCTTCGGTCTCTGCAATAGAATATGTGGCTCTCCTTCTACGTTTTGACTTCACGGTGCCTTTCTCACAGTTTGACAACATATTATCATCATCAAAGGTTAAATCTTCCTTGGGTGTGTAGCCAACACAATCAGCATGTTGCCAAGCATCACAAATGTCACACTGGATCCATATCCCCTTGTAAGCAGAACTTTCACTTGCAGCCCCGCAAATGCACTCAATCCTATCTCTTTTTTGCCTACTTATCCGATCTAATTCTTTTCTGTTTTGAGAGACAGAACACTCCATGGAAAGTGTACTTCGATGGGCAAAAATGCAAGCCAAAAGCTCAACAGTTTTCCCCAAGCCCATTTCATCTATAATTATTCAGCCATAAAAAAAGGAAATTAGTGATGGATATCCTTAGTTGCCAACACATTAGTGCACTGTAATTATGTCCAGACACTTAGTATCAACATACCGGCCAAAATGCCCCCAGAGACATAAGGTGGAGAAGGCTCTGGTTGCAATGAAACATTTCCACTGCAAAGTAACAGATTACATGAAACTGAATTATTCGGGGTTGTTGATAGGAAATTAGGAACAGATAAATTCCAAATCCAGACACAGGAAATAATACACTACTGGAAAAGATCAACTGGGTAATAAGATAACAAATATGCAAAGCAGATAATAATATGCATACGAGTCTAAGATGTTTTAGATGTTAATCCACAATGAAGGAAATCACAACACCATCTGGGAAGTACAGGTGAAATGCATTGAACTCTTACTTGAAGGGATTGTAGAACATCCTGGACTTCTTGTTAATAAAATCTACTGGAACACAATAGGGTGCAGGATGAACATAACCCTCATAGGGTGATGAAACAGCTGCACTTCCTTTTTCACGCTGGACCATCCAATTCGCTGCACGGAGTTGATATGGTCTGAGATGAGGAAGTAAATCCGGAAGCTCCTCTTCCAACAGCCCTGCATCCCTATAGAGAAAAAAAAAACATCAAATAACAGACACAAAGAGAATGATACTATCATAAGACATAACTTTGTTACATACGATTCTAGATTGCACAAAACCATATAATTAATGCCACATTTATTTCGGTGTAATTTCTGCATATTTATTGAAGCATTAATTAAATAGTTCAGAATAATTGCCTTAATGATTGATTTCCTAACAACAACACATGAGAGCATGAGATGAAAGGCACATACGTCGAAGGCTTGACGGCTTCGTAGAAAGCAGCAAGATCAAACTGCGAGTCACTCTTCGGCGGAAAATCACAACCAGCGCCACCGTCCACCGGTGGAACAAGACCATCCATCCCATATATCGTGGCGGACGTCGTAACCTCGGGGCGAACCCAAGCCATCACATTCATCAAGCTCTTCCTCCAGGGATGCCTCGCGACCTCCAAAAGCGATTCGCACGCCGCAAAAGCCTGGTCCGTCACCTCCACTCTAACCCGAAGCGCCACAGACGGCACCGCATCATTCATCTGGAAGAAGCTGTGCAACTCAACCCGCAGCGTCACGAACCCCAGGCTAACCAGATGAACGAGACCAGATACGCCTTCATCGGGGCCATCGAAACGGCCTGACATGAACACACGGCCTGCACCAAACTTGTCAGAGTGGTACTCCAGGAGGACGGAATCAGAGGGCACCACGGGCCAGTGGCCGAGCCTGAACCCGTCCTCGGGCGCGTCCCGCACCCGCAGGCGCAGCGAGCGCCTGCCGCTCCCCAGCATCGAGTACGCCTCCTCCAGCGCCGCCAGGTCGACCGCCTCCTTCCCCTCGCCGTCGAGCCGCGCGCCGCGGATGACCAGCTCGGCGATGTCGCGGCAGTCGTCTGCGGAGCGGCCGCGCGTGCCGCCGTCCACCTCCACCAGGACGTCCCTCCTCGCCTCGCCCTTGGCGGCGCGCTTCGATTTGGAGGGGGCGCTCGGGGGGTCGGGCTCCGCGGCGGCGGCGGCGGCGGGGAGGCCACCCGCCCGCGACGGCCGCGCCTTCTTCCTTCCCATCTGGCGTCGTCAATGGATTCGCTGGAGCATTGGGGAGCGAGGGTTTTGCACGGGGGAGGGGGGCGGAATTGGGCGGCTGCAAAATCGTCCAAATCCTCGCGATTGGGACAGGGGGAGGAAGGAATCTGGAGATTGGGGCTATGGCGGATTGCGGCGGAGGAGATTGGAGGCTCTGGCGCTGCGGATTTCCGATTCTCGTCGAGTCTGTCTCGTCGGGGGAGACGGAACACGGCGAGAGGGAAGGGGGTTTTGCAGGAACAGAACGGGGGAAGAGGAACAAGGGCAGTCGTGGTAAAGTTTTTGAAGAGGCGATGGTAAGTTGTTGTGTTTGTGACGAAATTCGAGGAAGGATAGGCAGACGGTTTTGACTGAATTTCCAGGAATACCAAAATCACCCTGATCTGGGTTTAATTTGAACGGGTAGAGTCACGGCCGACGTCACGGAAGTGTGAAACCGCCATGGAAACGGGTCGGAGTTTTTTTGGGGGGGAAGAAACGCATCAGATTTTACTTTTTTTTTTTGAGATACATCAGATTTTACTTTACTTTCTGCTGGTGGAAGGTAACTTTTTGATTCAGAGGAATGCTATAGTAATTTTGTAGGGCTCTTTACAAATTCTTCTACGTGCACCGTTTGATTTGTAGAACTATAATCCTTAGAAATGCATATGATTTTTCCTATATGATCGCATCGCATTATGTTTTGGTGGAAAAAAAATTCATCAACCCAAATCTCATGATACAATTTCTTTGTTTTTCCTCTGAGTTAAACGCTAGTTGAAGAAATTTTTTGTATGTTCTAAAATCCCTTATTATTCTACTGGACATGAATTCTAATCTTGCGGTTTTCATATTCTTGTGTCCTATAAATCCTACAAATCAAACAGGGCCCTAGTTTGACATTCAAGCAAGAACTCCTCCGAAACGCACGGGGACTCAAAACGTGGAGCTTAGGTAAAAAATTGTTTAAATTCATGTATACTGAAATTTCTACGCTACACGAACCATGTAAGTCGAAGAACTTCAAAGTTGTTGTGTGGGTGTCACACATGGAAACATACAAAATAGAGATGAAATCATGAGTTATTCTATGGAATTTCAAACAAACCTAATATTCCTAGTCCTATGTCCCAAACAATACCACGGAAATTTTCACATAGGAATCTTATCAACAAGAAATCCTAGTTTTTTTAGGGAAAACCATCATGTCGATTTATATTGCTTTCAGAAACACAAATACATCGTCTGAGATTACGTTAATCAAGAAATCAGGGGTCCTCTTTCCACACAAATGGATTGGATCCCTCCGCTTTGCTAGCTAAAATGTGTGCTGCCAAATTGGCCTCCATTGGAGTATGCTCAAACACAACATCTGAAAATTCCTTGCATAGAGAGATACAGTCCTCGTATATTGTAGTGGCATGTCGATATGTGTTGCCTCCACTCTTCATCACCTCAACACAATAAATTCTAGTGGGTTTTTTTATTTTTAACGGAGCCTGAGATCCTTTCATTGAAATGATTTTCGTACAAATTTGGAGGGTTGGAATTCTCATGAAGAAAATTTTGTGGTTGTGGTTTGATTCATAAAATTGAATCTTGCAAGATTTTTTTTTCCAAAATATTTTTTTGTACCATTGTTTATATCTTTGTACTACGTTTCATATGAAAGTTTACAACCACTCAAACATATTGGAAATAATCCTTGTGATTTTCCTCTAACGAAATTAAAAGAGCCAAAATCATGTAGGATTCGACTGGGCATGACATGGCAATCATATGTTCTTCCTATTCATGCTTTCTCGTAATATTGTTCATCAAAGATGTGTTAAACTTGGTGTTTTTGGGACAAGTCATGAAAACAATTATCATACTATAAGATGAATTGGTGTGGTGACCACCAGTTCGTGGTGTACTACACGTTTACATAATAGTACATAAAATAGTGTCCCACAAATATCATACCCATTTAGAGTAGTACAACAGAAAATTGTAAATCCACGCTTACATAATTATTACAAGCCAAAGGTGCACAAAACATTCAACATCTTCCTCCACCAATCTCTAGTAACAACTTACTTACCGATGCCAACAAAAGCACTACAATACTAAAAACCATATTGGATCAACAACCACAAATGCTGCTCCTAAGGTTGCGCCGCCTACTGCGATTGCATTTTGCAACTCTACAACTCCACATCTCCTTCATGGCCTTTAGTCCCATAAGCTAGCGATATAGTAATTGATGCCTTCAACTTCTTTAGACAAGTCTTCGCGACACATATGTTGTGTGCCCCTTTTGAAGGTGGTGGCTTAACTCGGCTTTGGTGATGAAGATCCCAAGATCAACCTATGGTTGGACTCGTCATCATGTGTGTAAGTGCGATAATCTTTTCTGAAAAAAAATTCTCTAGAAGTTGTGTACCATTCGTTTGTTTCACATTTATCATAGTGTTTATGATAGGCTTGTGTACATCAACAAATGTAAAGGTCGGATCATTTCATTTTAAAAAAAAATCAATAAAATAGAATCATGAATTGGACCACAGGAATCGTGGAAAGAAATGTTCACTTGACACTTCCAAACAAGGGGTGTGAAGAATCACAATGTTGAGGCTAATTATCCACATTTATGCAGCATTGGTAACCTCAGACAGTGAAAAAAAAAATCAATCAAACACCAATGAATCCCCAGTCTCTGCCTACCTAAACGAATGGCGAAACAAAAAAAACAGTTCACTATATCTGTCAGAATTCTGTCACCTGAATCTATATCCTCTCTACAGTATATACGAGTCGATCTCCTCTGTTACGACCTGATCCTGATGGCTCCTGGTACAGGAATCCCTCTGCCAGCTCGTCTCACATTCGATCGCCTCAGCGCGCCACCGTCGTCCGAGTCATCGTCGCCGGCGACGTCCTCGTCCGTGTCTAGGCAGATGGCCTTCCCTTTCCTGTCGTCGTACCGCCTACTCGCGTTGGACGGCGGCGTCGATCTCTTGTCGAAGCTCCCGTACTCGTACAGGCTCGGTGAGCGCCGCAGCAGCAGCTCGCTGGCCGAGCCGTACCCCATGAGCCGGTGCAGGCTGTTGCTCTGCCTCTGCCGCCGCGCCACCGCCGCCGCCACCTCCTCCGCCGCGACGTCGGTGTCGAACGACGAGTTCCTCGACACGTGCAGCGGCCGCTCGTCCTCCGTGGTGGAGTAGCTGCTCACCCCGCCCGCGAAGTCCTCGATGAACGAGAACAGGTCCGGCCGCGCGCCGACGTGGCGCGCCGGGGAAGCGGCGGGCTTCTTCCTGTCCGGGTCGCGGTAGGAGTAGGAGAGGACGGCGGAGCAGGCGCCGCAGCGCAGGTCGCGCACCCTGGCGCTGGCCACGGCGAAGCCCGCGGGCACCTGGACGAGCGTGAAGCAGCTGGAGCAGACGATGAACGGCGCGCCCTTCAGGACCGGCCGGCAGTGCTGCTTCGGTGCCGGCGCGCGCCGCTTGGCCTCCAGGACGGCGGCAACCGGCCGCGCGTGCTCTCGCGCTCTGCACGAGCCGCCGCAGCAGTGCCCCCTGCAGCTGCCGCACTCGGGCTTGCCGTGACCGTGGTCGCAGCAGCTGTGCCGACGGCATGGTTCATCCAGCCGCGCGTGGTGGCCGCTGAACGTATCAGCCCTGCACCGGCGGTACCGCCGCGACGGCAAGCCGCGGGGAGCAGCCTGGCCGTGCTTGTCTGCAGCGTAACCTGCGTTGCCGCGACGGTAAAGAGCAGCAGCGGCCGCAGCGTGGCGAGCTCTGCTGGTAGGGATGGCCGGGCGAGAGGCGTAGCCTTCTTGCGCGCGATGGCGAGGAGTGCGCGGCGGCGTGCTTGGCTTGAGCTCCGGGGACTTGCTGAAAAGCTCGGAGAGGTCGTCCTTCAGCTCATCCACCGTCTTGAGGATCTTCTCGTGCAGGGGGCTCATCTTCTGCGGCTGGGCCGCGTGGCGAGGAGGAGGGCTCGGCGCCTTCTCCTCGGCAACCGCCGCCGCCGCGGCATCGTCTCGACGTGTCCAGTTCACCGCGGCCGGCGCAGACCTGGAATCTGCGGCACGAGCGGGCACTGGCGAAGCTTCGCCGAGATCCCGTGACCGAGGCCGCGCCGCTTCGCCTGAACCTCTCTTGGTCGCGACATCAACAACAGGATTAGGCTGAGCTTCTCGTCTCCTATCTGAATTTTCTGCGGCTGCATCCCTGCTTCCCTTGGAGAAGTCGGCACTGGCGCTGGGAGCGCTGACAGCACCCCTTGCCCTGTGACGCCCAGAACTGCCCTCAGCTGCACCCCGATGATCGTGTCCCTTCTTCTCGGCGGTCGGCGGCGGTTGCGCAGAGGCGCTGACAACACCTCCTGCCCTGTGACGACCCGAACTGCCACGAGCTTCCTCCTGGTCAGCACTTCTATGATCGTGTGACTCGTGCCCCCTCTTCTCGCCGCTCGGCAACGCTTGCTCTGTCGCCGGCGCGAGGCCACCGGTCTCGGACCGGCGCGCGGCGCCAGCTCCTTGGTGCCGCGCGCTGGCCGGAGCATCGGGATGGGAGGCGGGGGCGCTGGTGCTCGCCACGTCGCCGGAGCCCAAACGCCCGCTCCGGCTCAGACGTGGCGACGGCAAGGCGCTCTCCGATGACTGCGCAGCGCTCACGGCCGCGTCCTGCGCGTCGGCGCTGCGGGGTTTGGCTGCACGAACACGAACGAACTCAATCAGAAACCTGAGCATCAAAGTAGCACAAAGTTTTCAAAATCAAGGGGCGCGCGGAGCTCGGAGTTTACCTCGGAGGCTGGCGCCGCAGCCGCCGCATTGGTACACGGGCACGCCGGCGGGCTCCTGGAGCACGCTGCGGCACTTGGGGCACCTGACGTGGCGAGCCCCGCCGCCGCCGCCGCTGGTGTCCGGGATCGCCATGAGCCGCCGGGGCCCAAGAACATCCCTCGCTCGATGTCGCTCGCCGGGCAGGTGCTGCACCGGACAGACAGAAAGCGCCCGCCACTAGCTAGCCTCTGCCTTTTTCCACCTTTTCTCGCGTCCACTCGAGACGGGACGTTCGCGGGCTCCCCTTTGCGTGTTCTTGAATTCCTGTCTCCTGTCCCCGATCCTCTGAATTGAGCTTGGCTCTCCTCCAAATTAGTCCAGTTCTTGCGGCAATCCGTGTGCGGGCGCCTCGACCTCCTTCGTCTTCCTCTCCGGCTCCAATTCTCGCAGTCAGGGGTCTATCTGCGGGCGCTGGTCAGGTTTCTCCGGCAGTCTGCAATTCTTGGTAGTCACTACCGGACGGAGAGTCTGACGACGATGTATATATAAACGGCTGCTCTGGCGCGTGAGAAGAGATCGAGGGAGGAAGCAGATGCGTCCCTGTTTGTTGGGTGGAGAGATCAACGGAGCAAATAGAATAAGGCGCAGAGACGAGGAGGCCGCTGAGCTCATGTAAAACGATGCGTGCGCTCCCCAGAAATATTTATATGCGCGGTGGTGGACTGGACAGACAGGGGAAGGAGGAAGGCGAAGGAGGCTGGGCGTTGTGTGCGGCTGACCGCTTCAATGAGAGCGAGTGGAAAGTGCTCTGGCGAGCGAGTGGCGCGGCCGGGTCGGGGCCGAGCGGATGCGACCGTGTCGCCGACGCCGGTCACGCTGCCACCGCGTCGTCGCGGTCGTGCCCTTCTGGATATCCACCGTGGAGCCGCGTGTGGTGCGGTGCTCGCCGGGGCTGGGGCCGGGGACGCAGCGGCTGACGCGGCCCCGTCCGCCCGCATACTGTCGCTGTCGTGCGCGCGCGCGGGCCGCGATAGAGGAAAAACGGATTAAATACCAAATCTGCCGCACCAACGGATCGCGCGCGCGCGCCGTGTCGTCTTTGTCTAAGCAGGGTTGGCAGCCTCGCCAACCTCGTGATGTTAGCAGCCTGCTACTGCTAGTTTAAGCACTCCGTGTGGGGATCGATTTGGGCACCTGCAGCAGAACTTGCTAAAGTGGTCATGATCCTGCAGTTCCTTCCTCATTCTTTATTTTTTCCTTCCGTTTTCATGCGTCCATGAGTCCATGCACGACGGCCGCGTGGTTTGGCCGATCTAGCGCAGACTGAACTTCTCAAGCGTTTATACAACTAGTAAAATGTGTACGTGTGTTGCCACGAGCTAACGAAAAACTTACACGCTTGTCAAACAGTTATTCTAGTATTTACATGATGTTGGTAGTAGATAATACATATATCAACATTAGAAGTGATATGCCATCCTTTATCGGTGCAAAAAAAATGTTTCCACGCAACACATTGAAATTGATTCAAAAGAATTATGTATGATTTTCGTAGGATTTAGTTTCATAGGATTTTTTTTTTCCTATAAAGAGTGTTTGATTCATAGGATTGGAATTCCTACAAAGAATTCATTTGCACTAATTTTTAAGGAAAAAATCCCCTTAACTTCCAACCACTTTTTATAATTATTTTGGTTTGCATGTGCAATCAAACGCCTGTGGATCCAAAATCATGTACTCCCTCCGTTCTTTTTTAATTGACTCAAATTTAGTACAAAATTGTACTAAATCTGAGTAAATTAAAAGAGAACGGAGGGAGTATATGATTGGAGTTAGCAATTTTGGCACAAAGTGCTACATAGGTTTTAAGACTGGGTATATCTCAGGGTTCTCTACAAAGTTTTTAGACATGATAAAGTACTACCTCCGTCCATAAATAAGTGTCACAACTTTGTCTAGATTTGGATGCATCTAAACACATTTAAATGTGTAGATACATCCTATTTAGAAAAAAGTTGTGGCACTTATTTATGAACGGAGGGGGTAAAACTTTAAAAATCTGATTGTATATGGCGTGTTCTGAGTCTTGAAGGTCTATTTCTTACACTACAACAGGAATGTACATTTCCTGCAAAAGAAAAGCAAAGCAATTTGAAAAATATAGTGCAAGCCCTCTTCTCCTGCTCCGAAAAATTCATAAGCATGCGAGTGGATAAAAACATTGCCTATTTTCTTTACTTCGTCTTTAAATATGTACATGGTATGTCGTAAAAGAACAATTAATATGCAAGAATCAGTAGACACAACAAAGTAAACTGTTAATTTCTGCAGAATGTTCTCATTTCATGATATTTCAAACGAGCATTAGGTCAACTATATATGTACCAACTAGTGACGAGAAATTAAAATATGTCAATGCTCAATAAAAGCACCAAACCTTAGTACTCACCGGCTCTAACTCAGCACATAAGTAATAATCATCCTTATCAGGACAATTGTTTTTTCTGTGTTTTTCTATGCAAATACAAACTGCACTGTATCTAAGGGCGGCTCCGGAGGCCACCCACCAACCCAAGAACACCCGATCCCGATCTCCCACACCGGCTGTTGCCGCCGCCGATGCCGGCGGTGGCGGTCACGCCCTGTTGTCGAAGGGCGGCGGGCAGGGATGGTGCGGCCCGTCGGGCTTCCTTCGCGTGGGGGGCTTGACATCGGGCGGCGCAGGTGGAGTCGAGGCGGCGGGACGGCGGCGCTGGCCGGTGGGCGGCGCTTGCGCGCGGCAGGGAGGCGTGGAGGAGACACTGTTGGGCGCGCACGGTGGTGGGCCGGCGGCGGCGGACGGCGGCACTCACGTGCAGTCCTGCCTCTCGGTACCACGCTTGCGCGCTCGATCTGGGGATGACCTGGATCCCGATCTGGGCCAGCACGGGTCGACCCGTTCCATCTGTTAGCCGGAAGCCGGCCGGCGGTGAGGGGGCTGCTGGCCTGGCCAAATAATGGTGGTTATCCTAGGGTTCCAAATCACGCCAAGATGAAGATCTGCATGCTGCGAGTTCCCGGTGATCTGGCTGGAGTGTCGTGTTCCGGAAGGCGCTGATACGCCTCCGGCGTATCGATAATTTCTTATGTTCCATGCCATATTATTGATGATACCTACATGTTTTATGCACACTTTATGTCATATTCGTGCATTTTCTGGAACTAACCTATTAACAAGATGCCGAAGTGCCAGTTCCTGTTTTCTGCTGTTTTTGGTTTCGTAAATCCTAGTAACGAAATATTCTCGGAATTGGACGAAATCAAGACCCGAGTCCCTATTTTTCCCGGAGCCTTCCGGAACACCCGAGAGCCGCCGTAGGGAAGCCCCGGGGGCCCCACACCACACCCTGGCGCGGCCAGAGGGGGGGCCGCGCCGCCCTATGGTGTGGGCCCCCCAGGCCCCCTCCGAGGCTGCCCTTCCGCCTATTTAAAGCCTCCGTCGCGAAAACCCTATTGCGAAAAACCACGATACGGAAAACCTTCCAGAGCCGCCGCCATCGCGAAGCCAAGATCTGGGGGACAGGAGTCTCTGTTCTGGCACCCTGCCGGAGCAGGGAAGTGCCCCCGGAAGGCTTCTCCATCGACACCGCTGCCATCTCCACCGCCATCTTCATCACCGCCGCTGCTCCCATGAGGAGGAGTAGTTCTCCATCGAGGCTCGGGGCTGTACCGGTAGCTATGTGGTTCATCTCTCTCCTATGTGCTTCAATACAATAATCTCGTGAGCTGCCTTACATGATTGAGATTCATATGATGATGCTTTTAATCTAGATGTCATTATGCTAGTCAAGAGAGTTTTACTTATGTGATCTCCGGAGACTCCTTGTCCCACGTGTGTAAAGGTGACAGTGTGTGCACCGTGTGGGTCTCTTAGGCTATATTTCACATAATACTTACTCACCGTTATGAATGGCGTAGTGAAGTGCTTATTTATATCTCTTTATGATTGCAATGTATTTTGTATCACAATTTATCTATGTGCTACTCTAGCAATGTTATTAAAGTAGTTTTATTCCTCCTGCACGGTGTAATGGTGACAGTGTGTGCATCCATGTTAGTACTTGGTTTATGCTATGATTATGATCTCTTGTAGATTATGAAGTTAACTATTGCTATGATAGTATTGATGTGTATTATTCCTCCTACATAGCATGAAGGTGACAGTGTGCATGCTATGTTAGTACTTGGTTTAGTCGAATTGATCTTTCATGCACTCTAAGGTTATTTAAATATGAACATTGAATTGTGGAGCTTGTTAACTCCGGTATTGAGGGTTCGTGTAATCCTACGCAATGTGTTCATCATCCAACAAGAGAGTGTAGAGTACGCATTTATCTATTCTGTTATGTGATTAATGTTGAGAGTGTCCACTAGTGAAAGTCTAATCCCTAGGCCTTGTTCCTAAATACTGCTATCGCTGCTTGTTTACTGTTTTACTGCGTTACTACTGTTGCGTTACTACTGCTTGTTTACTGTCATGGGCAAAGCACTTTTCTGGTGTTGTTGCTACTACTCATATATATTCATACCACCTGTATTTCACTATCTCTTCGCCGAACTAGTACACCTATTAGGTGTGTTGGGGACACAAGAGACTTCTTGCTTTGTGGTTGCAGGGTTGCATGAGAGGGATATCTTTGACCTCTTCCTCCCTGAGATCGATAAACCTTGGGTGATCCACTTAAGGGAAACTTGCTGCTTGTTCTACAAACCTCTGCTCTTGGAGGCCCAACACTGTCTACAAGAATAGAAGCTCCCGTAGACATCAAGCACTTTTCTGGCGCCGTTGCCGGGGAGGAAAGGTAAACGGCACTCACACACCGGCAACCCCGGCAACAAGCACTTTTCTGGCGCCGTTGCCGGGGAGGAAAGGTAAAAGGCTCTCATACTCCGGTCCCAGGCATAAGTACTTTTCTGTTACCGTTGTGTGTGTGCTCGAAGCTATTTCCTTTAGATCCTGCAATTGCATCTTTTTGTTTCTTGTTTACACTAGTTTGGCATAATGGACAACAATGAGCTTCTTATTCTATTTTCTGATTTAAGACATGGATGGTTTGATGCGAAAATTAAAAAACCTATGAAATCTTATTTGCATGCTGGTAGTAATATTAGTATGAACGCTTTGAACACCATTGTTGATAATAATATAGAAAGTTCTAAGCTTGGGGAAGCTGGTTTTCATGATCATTTTAGTCCCCCAAGCATTGAGGAGAAAATTTTCTTTGATGATACTATGCCTCCTATATTTGATGATGAGAATAATAATGATAGCTACTTTGTTGAATTTGCTCCCACTATTACTAATAAAATTGATTATGCTTATGTGGAGAGTAATAATTTTATGCATGAGACTCATGATAAGAATGCTTTATGTGATAGTTATATTGTTGAGTTTGCTCATGTTGCTACTCGAAAGTTATTATGAGAGAGGAAAATATGGTTGTAGAAATTTTCATGTTACTAAAATGCCTCTCTATGTGCTGAAATTTTTGAAGCTACACTTGTTCTATCTTCCTATGCTTGTTACTTTGCTCTTCATGAACTTGTTTATTTACAAGATTCCCATGCATAGGAAGCATGTTAGGCTTAAATTTTTTTTGAATTTGCTTTTTGATGCTCTCTTTTGCTTCACCTACTATTTCTTGCGAGTGCATCATTAAAACTGCTGAGCCCATCTTAATGGCTAAAAAGAAAGAACTTCTTGGGAGATAACCCATGTGTTATTTTGCTACAGTACTTTGTTTTATATTTGTGTCTTGGAAGTTGTTTACTACTGTAGCAACCTCTCCTTATCTTAGTTTTGAGTTTTGTTGTGCCAAGTAAAGTCTTTGATAGTAAAGTAAGTACTAGATTTGGATTACTGCGCAGTTCCAGATTTCTTTGCTGTCACGAATCTGGGTCTACTTCCCTGTAGGTAGCTCAGAAAATTAAGCCAATTTACGTGCATGATCCTCAGATATGTACGCAACTTTCATTCAATTTGAGCATTTTCATTTGAGCAAGTCTGGTGGCCTAATAAAATCCATCTTTACGGACTGTTCTGTTTTGACAGATTCTGCCTTTTATTTCGCATTGCCTCTTTTGCTATGTTGGATGAATTTCTTTGATTCATTAATGTCCAGTAGCCTTATGCAATGTCCAGAAGTGTTAAGAATGATTGTGTCACCTCTGAATATGTTAATTTTTATTATGCACTAACCCTCTAATGAGTTGTTTCGAGTTTGGTGTGGAGGAAGTTTTCAAGGATCAAGAGAGGAGTATGATGCAATATGATCAAGGAGAGTGAAAGCTCTAAGCTTGGGGATGCCCCGGTGGTTCACCCCTGTATATTCTAAGAAGACTCAAGCGTCTAAGCTTGGGGATGCCCAAGGCATCCCCTTCTTCATCGACAACATTATCAGGTTCCTCCCCTGAAACTATATTTTTATTCCGTCACATCTTATGCACTTTGCTTGGAGCGTCGGTTTGTTTTTGTTTTTTTGTTTTGTTTGAATAAAATGGATCCTAGCATTCACTTTGTGGGAGAGAGACACGCTCCGCTGTAGCATATGGACAAGTATGTCCTTAGGCTCTACTCATAGTATTCATGGCGAAGTTTCTTCTTCGTTAAATTGTTTTATGGTTGGAATTGGAAAATGCTACATGTAGTAATTCTAAAATGTCTTGGATAATTTGATACTTGGCAATTGTTGTGCTCATGTTTAAGCTCTTGCATCATATACTTTGCACCCATTAATGAAGAAATACTTAGAGCTTGCTAATTTGGTTTGCATATTTGGTTTCTCTAGAGTCTAGATAACATCTAGTTTTGAGTTTTGAACAACAAGGAAGACGGTGTGGAGTCTTATAATGTTTACAATATGTCTTTTATGTGAGTTTTGCTGCACCGTTCATCCTTGTGTTTGTTTCAAATAACCTTGCTAGCCTAAACCTTGTATCGAGAGGGAATACTTCTCATGCATCCAAAATCCTTGAGCCAACCACTATGCCATTTGTGTCCACCATACCTACCTACTACATGGTATTTCTCCGCCATTCCAAAGTAAATTGCTTGAGTGCTACCTTTAAAATTCCATCATTCACCTTTACAATATATAGCTCATGGGACAAATAGCTTAAAAACTATTGTGGTATTGAATATGTACTTATGCACTTTATCTCTTATTAAGTTGCTTGTTGTGCGATAACCATGTTTCTGGGGACGCCATCAAGTATTCTTTGTTGAATATCATGCGAGTTGCTATGCATGTCCGTCTTGTCTGAAGTAAGAGAGATCTACCACGTTAGTGGTTGGAGCATGCATATTGTTAGAGAAGAGCATTGGGCCGCTAACTAAAGCCATGATTCATGGTGGAAGTTTCAGTTTTGGACATATATCCTCAATCTCATATGAGAATAATAATTGTTGCCACATGCTTATGCATTAAAGAGGAGTCCATTGTCTGATGTCCATGTTGTCCCGGTATGGATGTCTAAGTTGAGAATAATCAAAAGCGAGAAATCCAAAATGCGAGCTTTCTCCTTAGACCTTTGTACGAGGCGGCATGGAGGTACCCCATTGTGACACTTGGTTAAAACATGTGCATTGCAAAGATCCGGTAGTCCAAGCTAATTAGGACAAGGTGCGGGCACTATTAGTATACTATGCATGAGGCTTGCAACTTGTAAGATATAATTTACATAACTCATATGCTTTATTACTACCGTTGACAAAATTGTTTCATGTTTTCAAAATAAAAGCTCTAGCACAAATATAGCAATCGATGCTTTCCTCTTTGAAGGACCATTCATTTTTACTTTTATGTTGAGTCAGTTCACCTATCTCTCTCCACCTCAAGAAGCAAACACTTGTGTGAACTGTGCATTGATTCCTACATACTTGCATATTGCACTTGTTATATTACTCTATGTTGACAATTATCCATGAGATATACATGTTACAAGTTGAAAGCAACCGCTGAAACTTAATCTTCCTTTGTGTTGCTTCAATACCTTTACTTTGATTTATTGCTTTATGAGTTAACTCTTATGCAAGACTTATTGATGCTTGTCTTGAAGTACTATTCATGAAAAGTCTTTGCCTTATGATTCACTTGTTTACTCATGTCATTACCATTGTTCTGATCGCTGCATTCACTACATATGTTTACAAATAGTATGATCAAGGTTATGATGGCATGTCACTTCAGAAATTATCTTTTGTTATCGTTTTACCTGCTCGGGACGAGCAGAACTAAGCTTGGGGATGCTGATACGCCTCCGGCGTATCGATAATTTCTTATGTTCAATGCCATATTATTGATGATACCTACATGTTTTATGCACACTTTATGTCATATTCGTGCATTTTCTGGAACTAACCTATTAACAAGATGCCGAAGTGCCGAGTTCCTCGTTCTGCTGTTTTTGGTTTTGTAAATCCTAGTAACGAAATATTCTCGGAATTGGACCGAACGACAGACCCGAGGTTCCTATTTTCGCCATAAGAACCACCGCAACGACCGGAGAGGCCAGAGGAGCGCACGCCCCGATGGTCCGGCCGGAGCCGTGCCGCGGCCGCGCAGCCCTGGGGGGTGGCCCGCGCCCATGGCGTCGTCCCGCGCCGCCCTTCCGCCCTGATGCTTTCTCCTACTTAAGGCCTCGCCTAAAACCCCGATGCGAAAACCACGATACGAAAACCTTCCGCAGCCGCCGCCATCGCGGAGCCAAGATCCGGGGGACAGAGTCTCTCGTTCCGCACTCGCCGGGAGCGGGAAGTGCCCCCGGAAGGCTTCTCCATCGACACCGCGCTATCTCCACCGCCATCTTCATCACCGCTGCTGCTCCCATGAGGAGGGAGTAGTTCTCCATCGAGGCTCGGGCTGTACCGGTAGCTATGTGGTTCATCTCTCTCCTATGTGCTTCTAATACAATAATCTCATGAGCTGCCTTACATGATTGAGATTCATATGATGATGCTTGTAATCTAGATGTCATTATGCTAGTCAAGTGAGTTTTACTTATGTGATCTCCGTGAGACTCCTTGTCCCACGTGTGTAAAGGTGACAAGCTGTGTGCACCGTGTGGGTCTCTTAGGCTATATTTCACGTAATACTTATTCACCTGCTTGAATGGCATAGTGAGGTGCTTATTTATATCTCTTTATGATTGCAATGTGTTTGTATCACAATTTATCTATGTGCTACCTTAGCGAATGTTATTAAAGTAGTTTTATTCCTCCCCGCACGTGTGCAAAGGTGACGGCAGTGTGCATCCGTGTTAGTACTTGGTTTATGCTATGATCATGATCTCTTGTAGATTACGTGAAGTTAACTATTGCTATGATAATATTGATGTGATCTATTCCTCCCACATATGCATGAAGGTGATAAAGTGCATGCTATGTTAGTACTTGGTTTAGTCTTTTGATCTATCTTGCACTAAAGGTTACTAAAATATGAGCATTATTGTGGAGCTTGTTAACTTCGCTCATTGAGGGTTCGTGTAATCCTACGCAATGTGTTCATCATCCAACAAAAGAGTGTAGAGTATGTGCATTTATCTATTCTGTTATGTGATCAATGCTGAGAGAGTGCCCAGGCCAGTGAAAGTGTAAATCCCTAGGCCTTGTTCCTAAAGATCGCTATCGTCGCTTGTTTAATGCTTTTATCAGTTACTATCACGTAATATTTACCATCAATCAGCACGCTAAATAAGCTATTTTCTCGGC